>NW_013667360.1:92822-100651 GCF_000517525.1 Limulus polyphemus | reverse complement strand
AGTCCATAACAATGGGAGTGGTTTACTGTCTACTGAGAAAACTTACCTTCTCTACCCCAGTTTTTATAGTCTCCATATTTATACTGTAATCCATAACAATGGTAGTGGTTTACTGTCTACTGAGAAAACTTACCTTGTTTATCCCAGTTTTTATAGTCTCCATATTTATACTGTAATCCATAACAATGGTAGTGGTTTACTGTCTACTGAGAAAACTTACCTTCTCTACCCCAGTTTTTATAGTCTCCATATTTATACTGTAGTCCATAACAATGGTAGTGTTTTACTGTCTACTGAGAAAACTTAACTTGTTTATCCCAGTTTTTATAGTCTCCATATTTATACTGTAGTCCATAACAATGGTAGTGTTTTACTGTCTACTGAGAAAACTTACCTTGTTTATCCCAGTTTTTATAGTCTCCATATTTATACTGTAATCCATAACAATGGGAGTGGTTTACTGTCTACTGAGAAAACTTACCTTGTTTATCCCAGTTTTTATAGTCTACATATTTATGCTGTAATCCATAACAATGGTAGTGGTTTACTGTCTACTGAGAAAACTTACCTTGTTTATCCCAGTTTTTATAGTCTCCATATTTATGCTGTTATCCATAACAATGATAGTGGTTTACTGTCTACTGATTTATTACGAGGTAGCGCTTGTTATTTATGTAAGTTGCCAAAGCCTCGAGGTGACGCTGAGAGTATTTTTTTAAAGTTAATGATTCATGAGAATCATGGGATAAACTGCACGGTATGAAAAACAATTATTAATATGTGTCTTTTCATCCTCTTAATAATTCAAGTAATTTTTTTTCTTGAGAAATTGAAATATAAAAACTGTATTTCCTAAATTCGGCTAAGAAATAAGATATGTGAGTATTTTGTTTCTTTTAACCTGCCAATACGATCTGTTGTTCCCAAACTAGGGTTAGCAGTAAGAAATGTGAGCATTTTGTTTATTTTAACCTACGAATACGATCTGTTGTTCCTAAACTAGGGTTAGCAATAAGATATGTGAGCATTTTGTTTATTTTAACCTACGAATACGATCTGTTGTTCCTAAACTAGGGTTAGCAATAAGATATGTGAGGATTTTGTTTCTTTTAATCTACGAATAAGACCAATTATCATTCATTTAAGAGTTACACAGGGAGCCCTGGGTAGCCTCGGGGATCGTCTCGAGTCGAAGAAATTAATAGAAGTAGAAATATGTTTATTTTGGTTTAAGAGCGCCCTCTAATTCCATCATATTGCAAGCAGAGTCGTCTTTGAGACTCTAAAACATTTCTAACTTGAGGAGAAAAACTGTACAGATTTAATATACAAACACTGCTATCATTGTTAAAGGATGTCGACCTGGTACACACTTGTTTGTACTAATAATACCTTTCGTCTTCGGGATTTCTGGAACCCACCTTTGCTACACACACGTTACATAAAAAAGTAGACAAATCTTATGCCGAAGTAAAACGAAACGAGTTACCCATGTTTTAACTTAGTTTCATATTGCGACGATAGATGGCAATCGTATCTTTATTCATGTACAAATATTTACTAATAACTTATTTCAATGTCTGAAATCTAATGTTCTATAATATGTAATACTCATCTGATATATGGCATCAAAAAGTGATTTTCTTTTCTATCAACTTTAAATGCAATAAAATTATACATCTAGTACTAACTGTTATAAAGCACAAACTATACAGTGCTTTTATTTTGTGTTATAAGACCTCAGACTTACCATTGAGCCACTAGAGGGCCTACCTGATGATGTGGTGAATTATTTAACTCTACAATCCCCCCCCCCCCACACACACACACAGTGTCTAAGTCTGCAGGCTTACGACGCTAAAAATCGGCGGTGTGCAGAGCACAAATAGTCCATTGTGTAGCTTTGCGCTTAAGAGCAGCCAACAATCAAACCCTATAAAAAAAAAAATTAGAACGAAGTACAGCGCCGCCTACCGTTCACACAGAGAAATTACTAGTATTTTTTGTTTGCATTAAGTAAAAAATCACTCTTACATTCATTTATGTTTTTTGTCTGAGAAATAAGTAATATTTTCTCGATACACCTCCGCCTTGAGGACCTAAGTAAATTCGTGTAACATAACTATAAAAAATAGCGTAATACATTATCGGCGGCATGAAAATTAACGAATAGTATAAATAATGGAAGTGAAAACATATCAATATTTTAATAATTTAATTGAGATCTCGGTTAACACTTTCAATTGTACGCTTACATTAGTTGTTCACCGGTTGTTTTTCAATAACTATAGTGAGAAAACAAAGTAACTTACAATTAATTACATAGATGGCAGCACCACTTAAGTGCATACGTCAGAGAATAAAAGTCAGATATAGCCAATAAGCTAATAGTTAAAAAAAGAAATTCTCTTTTAAATTACTTGTAGTTTTGTGATACTATGTTACAGATTACCGCAGCTTAAATCTTATTTTCAGCCGCGGCATATCGGCTCATAGAATGGCTCCGAGTTTTTCAAGTACAAACTTTTAGTTCGTAGCTCTGTCACTTCTTGACCGATTTTGAGATCTAATTACAGTTTTGGACTCAGGAGGTCAAACCCTTTCGATTGATGTATTTGATCACGCCCAAGGTTTCACAGATTAATTTAAAGAGCAGTGGCTATTGAAGATTACCCTATTGTTATATTTTGAGTCACGCTTTGTGTGAAAGTTTTTACAAATCACATTAATTTTGCTAATAAATATTGAAATATAAATATTGAACTTTTCTTTATGTTCATTTTGATTAATCGTAACCTAAACCAAAAATCATATCAAGCAACATAAGGATGTAACAATATCGTATCTTAAAACAAAAATAACCTGTCAAGCAACATAAGTATACAACAGTATAAGAACCTAAAAATAAAAGTACTGTAACCTTTCAAAAATTCTATCAAGCAACATAAGGATGTAACAGTATAAGAACCTAAAATAAAAGTACTGTAACCTTTAAACAAATTCTATCAAGCAACATAAGGATGTAACAGTATAAGAACCTAAAAATAAAAGTACTGTAACCTTTCAAAAATTCTATCAAGCAACATAAGGATGTAACAGTATAAGAACCTAAAAATAAAAGTATTGTAACCTTTAAAAATTCTATCAAGCAACATAAGGACGTAACAATATAAGAACCTAAAAATAAAAGTATTGTAACCTTTAAACAAACTCTATCCAGCAACATAAGGATGTAACAGTATAAGAACCTAAAAATAAAAGTATTGTAACCTTTAAAAAATTCTATCAAGCAACATAAGGATGTAACAATATCGTATCTTAAAACAATAATAACCTGTCAAGCAACATAAGTATACAACAGTGTAAGAACCTAAAAATAAAAGTATTGTAACCTTTAAACAAATTCTATCAAGCAATATAAGGATGTAACAATATCGTATCTTAAAACAAAAATAACCTGTCAAGCAACATAAGTATACAACAGTGTAAGAACCTAAAAATAAAAGTATTGTAACCTTTAAAAAATTCTATCAAGCAACATAAGGATGCTACAGTATAAGAACCTAAAATAAAAGTATTGTAACCTTTAAACAAATTCTATCAAGCAACATAAGGATGTAACAGTATAAGAACCTAAAAATAAAAGTACTGTAACCTTTAAAAAATTCTATCAAGCAACATAAGGATGTAACAGTATAAGAACCTAAAAATAAAAGTATTGTAACCTTTAAAAAATTCTATCAAGCAACATAAGGATGTAACAGTATAAGAACCTAAAATAAAAGCACTGTAACCTTTAAACAAATTCTATCAAGCAACATAAGGATGTAACAGTATAAGAACCTAAAATAAACATCCTGTCAAAAGTTTTATCAAACAACATTGAAAAGCAATATTGTAGCCTAAAGTAAAAATGTCAAATAACTGTACGTTGACTGACACTCTTTTAGAAGTTATTAAATAACTCAGTGTCAAATCACAAAACATCGTCAGTTGTACTAACGTTTATTAACATTCATTTGTAAAGCTGTGCGTTTGATTTGATTTTTTATATCACAGTTCAGAAGAGAAATACACCATTCTCTATTAGTTCGAAACCATTTTTAAGCATACTCTAAAGAGGGTTTGTTTCATCATTGCTAAGCGCAAAGCCAAGCCATGGACTATATATATCTCTCTCTACCAACCAATGGTATCAAAAAACCGACTTTTAGCGTTAAAAATCCTCAGACTTCCTGATGAGCACTGGGGATGATATAAAGACGGAAATTGAGGTTTTGTTTGTATGTCTGTTGTTAAGTTTTTTTGTTTTTGTTTTTAATTATGCACAAAGCTACACAAGGGCTATCTGTGCTCTGCCCACCACGGGTATCGAAACCCGGTTTCTAGCGTTGTAAGTCCGCAGACATACCGCTGTGCCACTGGGGGGCTGCTGTTAAGAGTGAAGCTCCATAATGGGCTATGTTGTGCCCACCACAGGTATAGAAACTCGGTTTTTAGCATTGTAAGCCTTCAGACTTACCGATGAGCCAATGAGGGTCATTTTTTTAAAAAAAAGATATGTACTCAGATGAGCTGTTTTCATAAGTAACCGTGTAGAAGCATTCATCACCTGTTGTATATCAAGTATATATTAAATAATTATTACACTGATTCTGAGGAACTTAAATAGTTGAGATTTTATTTAGGACTAATTTCTCAAATCTCAACTATGCCAACTCAAAATTCCTAATGGTTCTTTTGCGCCTGCTCATAAGTTTTTATCAAGTGAGAACATTATAATGACCCGAACGCCCGAAAGGGGGCAGGAGTGTACAGCAACTGTCGGAAGTGGGTATATTAGAGAATCGCCCCCAGGCGATGAAATATTTTGGCGAAGGTTGTTGGTTCAGGTGGTGGATGTGCGTTGCTTTTAATCATGGCCGAACAAAGGTAGGTTTTTCGTTGGGGGAAAGAGAACGTTTTTTCCTCTTGTTTTTTTTGCATATTTATTGTTATAGTGGTATTCCTCGAAGTATTTCCAGATTTTAAAATTGAAAGAATAAATATCTGGAGAAAAGATTACTGGTTACATTTTAGTGTTACTCCTATTTGAAGAGAGAAAACTGTAACATGTTTCACCCGTTACTGAGTTAGCCTGAATTACACTTGCTTCTAGGTAAAAGGTCAAATTGTCCTGTGTTGTTCGTAATATAAACACCAGTAGAATTATTGGGTTTTCGGGGAAACGTGTTTTGTACTTAACTCCACTTCTGTTGTACGTAGCACACAAAAATACGAAGTGCACGTGGTAACTGGCGACCGCTCTGGAGCTGGGACCGACGCCAACGTGTGGCTTGTTCTTCACGATGACCGCGGACAGAAGTCTTCTGTAGTCGAGCTAAACAACTTTTGGAAAAATGACCATGAGCGAAACACCACGGGTAAGTATAAGGTCACCGCGGCTGGAGGCTTCGGTCAGGTTATTAAGGTCGAGTTCTGGCGAGATTCTTACGGCTTGGGAGACGACTGGTTTTTGGACAGAGTCGAAGTGCACAACTTGGCGGCAACAAGAAAGGTGCATTACTTTCCTGTGCACCGCTGGGTGGTTGCCGATGTCCACTACGTCATCCACGAGTTCGACTGCACATTACCAGAAGATGACCACAGCATCGAACAGCGTCAGGCTGAACTGCAGCGAATCAGAGACGAATACCGTATTCACTTCCACGTGCCGGGTGGACCAGCACAGGTGAGGACTTTGAATTTATTTGCCCCCTTTTTGTATAAGTTCGTGCTATTTATATATATGTAAATTATACTGTTTAATAACTTCCTAGCTTATTTTGTTTCAGTACTTATATTCTGTCTAAAAACGTGCAATACACACGCGATTAAGTATGTGCTATTAACGTGATCAACCTTTTACAATATCTATTCTGGTCTTCTTTTTTTTAAAAAAAAAAAAGTTTGTTACGCGCGTGACAAAATAATAATCGTTGCAGTTAGCACTAAAGACACTTTTGCTAAAACTGTAAATGGTCAACAAATTCCGAGTTTTCAAATCGTATTCTGGGCTGGTGGGAAAAAAAAAAAGGTGTTTCTGTCGAATCCGGGCAGTTGGTTAACCAGAAACTGTTCCTGACCAAGTCTGTTTAATTTCGTACGAGCCACCTTCCATTTACTTACCAAAATGAAGTAGTACAGATTTTACTAGGTAACCCCCCCCACCCCCCCAACATGTGTGTCTACTCTGTTCTGGTTGAGTGCACACAATATACCATATTTTAATACACAAATTGCTGTTAATGAGATACAACAGACGACTTCTACAAAAGTTCGACCTGTTTATTATATGATAATATACAGTGTATTGAAACTTATAATGTATTAAAATAATAATAATAATACACAGTGTATGGAAATTTATAATGTATTAAAATAATAATAATAATACACAGTGTATGGAAATTTATAATGTATTAAAATAATAATAATAATACACAGTGTATGGAAATTTATAATGTATTAAAATAATAATAATAATACACAGTGTATGGAAATTTATAATGTATTAAAATAATAATACACAGTGTATGGAAATTTATAATGTATTAAAATAATAATACACAGGTGTATGGAAATTTATAATGTATTAAAATAATAAAATACACAGTGTATGGAAATTTATAATGTATTAAAATAATAATACACAGTGTATGGAAATTTATAATGTATTAAAATAATAATACACAGTGTATGGAAACTTATAATGTATTAAAATAATAATACACAGTGTATGGAAACTTATAATGTATTAAAATAATAATACACAGTGTATGGAAACTTATAATGTATTAAAATAATAATACACAGTCTATTGAAACTTATAATGTATTAACATTTTGATAAGTAATAGTTTTTGAAGTATGATCTACGTCTACTGTTCTGTCAGGTAATGCATCACACTTTCGTGACTGCGCGTTTCACCATGCTTCTCTTTTTTTCTATTTATTAAAACAGTCTATTTTGATGTGTAATTATAAGCTTTTTATTTCGTCATTTTCAAATTCAATTAATGCCGTTCGTGACGAATGTGTTTTTACGACCCTTCAAATGTTCATTAACTATTAAACTACAAGTTCAATCATGTTTAATGTCATTGCCCTTCAAATGTCCTTTAACAATTAAACTACAAGTTCAATCATGTTTAATGTCACTGCCCTTCAAATGTCCTTTAATTATTAAACTACAAGTTCAATCATGTTTAATGTCTCTGCCCTTCAAATGTCCTTTAACAATTAAACTACAAGTTCAATCATGTTTAATGTCTCTGCCCTTCAAATGTCCTTTAACAATTAAACTACAAGTTCAATCATGTTTAATGTCACTGCCCATCAAATGTCATTTAATTATTAAAATACAAGTTCAATCATGTTTAATGTCTCTGCGTACTATCAATGCTTAAAGTTTGTTTTTATCGCAAAACTATGAAATAGGTTATCTATGTTTTGTACACTGTGGGCATCGAAACCCGATATTTAAACTTACCGCTGAACTTACCGGGGGAAGGAGGTAATGTTTAAGAGTTTGAAACTACTAGGGTGTGGCCTAAATATAATTACCCCTCGTGATTTTATTTCCCTAAATAATTAATTTTACATCTTTGGATTTCTCATTCCAATAATAATAATAATAATATATTATCTACATGAATTATACGTTTTTCAAAAAATATCAAATACTATGTGATGCCCACCCGTTCTAATTTAAAAGTGGCTGAAATTGAAAGAAAAATACTATATATATATATATATATATATATGTGTGTGTGTGTGTGTATAGTTATC
>NW_013667360.1:84838-92007 GCF_000517525.1 Limulus polyphemus | reverse complement strand
AGCGTAGTTCGTAATTCGGATCTTTTCTGTTTCATGAACCGCGTTCAAATAAAACTAAATATCTATTTTTGGAATGTAGTTTTTTTTTTAAATCCTGATTTCAGAAATATAAATTAAAATTTGGAGAAATGAAAAGAAATATTTTTAATTTGTTAGGTTACGTCAGTTTATGTAAGGTTAGATCAAGTTAGACTAATTAGAAAATAATTACATGTTTAATCAAATAAAAACTTTAAAAATGAAAATATCTTCCATTCCTTCCCCCAATTTTAAAAATCAGTTCTCCAAATTTTAATTTATATATATCTGAAATCTGCAGTAAATTGAAAGTACTTGGAATGTTGCTAAGTGACGTAACAAGCGACATTGTGGAACCAATCGTAACGTGATTGACTCGTATCTCTGCGAGTTCGTTTGGCGTCGTAGACATGAAAATGACGATCTCTTCAAGCAAATATTTAAGAATATTACTGAATTTTCACGTTGAGTTTGTTACATTGTCATTAGATACTTTCTATTATATTGATGTTTTTACAATTCTTTTAAATACATAGGTACATATGTAATGTTAAAAGTACTTCCTTTGTTTCGTAAGCAATATATAATATTTCTTTTCATTTCTCCAAATTTTAATTTATATTTCTGAAATCAGGATTTAAAAAAACACTACATTCCAAAAATATATATTATTTTTATTTTCATGAAACAGAAAATACCCCATAATTGTTCCAGAGGTGGGTTTTTGACAAGCTAAAATGGTTTTTCACGAATTTCTCTGTCTCGGTCTCTCCCAGTTTTTAGACGATCATAATTACTAGGCATGGAACAAGAAACGTTGTCTCCAAACCGAACCTTCCAAACAGTAGTAGTTCCCAATCGACGGTTTTAACAAAGTCCATTAGAAGTCCAGATCACGCAACACGCCTTCTATATATCTAGCTTAATTCTGTGTCTTTCTTAACACATCAAAATGATAAACCCGTGTCTTTCTCAACACACCAATATGATAAACCCGTGTCTTTCTCAACACACCAATATGATAAACCCGTGTCTTTCTCAACACACCAATATGATAAACCCGTGTCTTTCTCAACACACCAATATGATAAACCCGTGTCTTTCTTAACACACCAATATGATAAACCCGTGTCTTTCTTAACACACCAATATGATAAACCCGTGTCTTTCTTAACACACCAATATGATAAACCCGTGTCTTTCTCAACACACCAATATGATAAACCTATGTATTTCTTAACACATCAGTATGATAAGCTTATGCCTTTCTTAACACATCAATATGATAAACCCGTGTCTTTCTCAACACACCAATATGATAAACCCATGTCTTTCATAACACATCAGTATGATAAGCCTATGCCTTTCTTAACACATCAATATGATAAACCCGTGCATTTCTTAACACACCAATATGATAAACCTGTGTCTTTCTCAATACAACAATGTCATAAGCCTGTGCCTTTCTTAATACAACAATGTGATAAGTCTGTGACTTTCTTTCCTAATACAACAATGTGATAAGTCTGTCACTTTCTTACCTAATACAACAATGTAATAAGCCTGTGACTTTCCTAATACTATAATATGAAGCATTCAAGTCCCATGAAGTTTTCACAGATCGTCGTTCATCATCAGTGGCGGTAATAAAAACAATGAAAAAAAGTAAAATAATTTACACAAACGGGTAAAAAAGTAATATAATAACAAATTATGATAAAGAATAAACAGAACAGTAGGGTTTAATAGCAAGTGTTGAACAATAATGGTAAGACTGTAGGGTTTAATAGCAAGTGTTGAACAATAATGGTAAGACTGTAGGGTTTAATAGCAAGTGTTGAACAATAATGGTAAGACTGTAGGGTTTAATAGCAAGTGTTGAACAATAACGGTAAGACTGTAGGATTTAATAGCAATAGTTGAATAATAATGGTAAGACTGTAGGGTTTAATAGCAATAGTTTAACAATAATGGTAAGACTGTAGGGTTTAATAGCAATAGTTGAACAATAACGGTAAGACTGTAGGGTTTAATAGCAATAGTTGAATAATAATGGTAAGACTGTAGGGTTTAATAGCAATAGTTGAACAATAATGGTAAGACTGTAGGGTTTAATAGCAATAGTTGAACAATAATGGTAAGACTGTAGGGTATAATAGCAAGTGTTGAACAATAATGGGAAGCGTATAGGGTTTAATAGCAAGTGTTGAACAATAATGGGAAGTCTATAAGGGGCTTGGGTTAACTGTTATCAATACTGTTTTCCAAAATATTTTTTTGACTTTTTACCTGTTTGTGTAATTTTCTTTGTCCTTTTTTCAGTTTTTTTTTTTATTGCATAGATTCGTGCATCATTTGCTCCGGCACTGAGGGTGAAAAACTGAAATGGCTGTTAACTCATAAAAAGGAGGGGGGGGGGTTAAGATGCTTTAAAATACCTTCGAGACATACTCAGATCCCCTGAAAGTTTCATATTTCATGGGCAGACAGACATACAGACACAAAACACTTTATTGTATGTGTCAACGATATGAGGAACCGTTCCTTGGTTGACTCTGCAGTGACGATAAATAAGAATGTTACATATTACTTATTTCTACTCCAAGAACAATAAAGTAAAAAAAATAAATAAATAAAAAACATGCGCATAGAAGATTGCATTGTATTATACAGGTGGCGCCCTTTCGCGTGGACTTGCCGAAAGACGTCGTACCAAGTCCAAATTCTGAAGAGTTAGTTCCAGGAATTCAGACATGCGCATTGTGATTATTTGTACTCGGTCTGTGTGAAGAATGGAAGTAAATATACGCCGCGTATGTAAATGTAAATAAACAAATGTCGGAACTGTTAAAATAAAGCCTGGCAACAACTTTACAGTTAGTAATTATCATAGTTGTTATCATAATGAGAGTGTATTGGGTAGGGTAAGTCATCATACAGCTACATCACGTGTATATCATATTGTGTTTTATATAAATAAATCTGAATAATAAATATAAACATTGTCTAAACAAAGAGGCAGCCATTTTTACCCATGTGGTATGTTTGGATGCACAAATATACATCAAAAACAGACGGGTAAGTTTCGCAGAATAACGGGAGGGTCGGGTAGAAAATGTTAATCGGGGTGAAACTGTAGTCTCTGGTTTTGACTGAGGTGTGGAAGAAAGAGACTGGACACAGCGTGTGATAATAATAATGTGAAGCAATCTTTATTTATTGATACAAAAAGGCAAACCTAGTGTCTACGACGGGACAGAGTCCTTTCTTGAGGTTTGAGAAATCTCGGTGATATATGCTGGGAAATGGTAGAAACATTTGTGAATAACTGTTCCAGAGTGAGAAAGCGTAGTATTATATACACAAAACAATTTTATTATTCTTGGGGCGCGTGTACTACCCACATCACTGTTAGTGATTTCCATAAACAAAAAAAAGGGGGGTATTCTTAAGATATCGGAAAATATCATTGTCTATTTTCGTATTGTTCAACTATACAGAAATATTTCTCACAAGAAGGCGCACGTGATACCATAAGTGAATGACTCAGAACAATTGGCAGCTAGCTTGAAAGGAACTTGGTTACTTCCTTGATCAATCTTACAAAGTTAAAACTACATACATTTGTATGTATGAAAGATTGTTTCATACTCCACCTGTTATAGTAAAGACAGGCCACAAACACCTTGAGTGAGCCAATACAACTCATAAAATAAGAAGAAAAATATCCACTCAGTTCTGTGTTGTTGTTTTTTCGTTTTTATTATGCGTTCAACCTTTATACTCTTCCATTCCTAAAGAAAGAGAGAGAGACTAGAACTATTCAGGTTTCCATCTAAAACTAGCAGTCGAGTGTAAATATGAATGTGTATAACCAACACCTAATTACTTTCCACACCACATCTAAACCCATATAAAAGTTCCAATGGGGGAAACAACCCGTACCATCGACGTTGCAGTCATTAGTATGGGCTTTGTTATCTAACGTAAATCAAAATACATCCATATAATAAGAAAAATCAATCCTAGTGTGTTTAACACTGGTTTTTATGTTTGTCGGTATTAATAACACGTTTTATTTCTTCTAGTACAAATAAGAACAAAAATCAAAGTTTGATATATTAAAAGATCCGGAGTTTGTGATCATGCAATTTCTCTAATGATGCACCAAATAGTACAATATTTTTTTAAATATAGCATTTCTGTCTAGCCAGCTGTTTCTAATTACGATAATGATGACACTTTTAATATATATATTTTTTTTGCATAAAATTAGGGTAAGTATAGGTCCAATATTCGTATTAGTTTTGAAGAAAAACTAAATAATTATAAGTATTTACAGAAACCTTGACTGGCTATGTGCACGTAGAGAAGATATTTAATGGACAGCATTATTAACTTTCGTGTACCCCCTCCCCCCACCTCGGTAGCGCAGTAGATATGTTGCGTCAAGCTTATGGAGGCGGGGGGGGGGGAGTAACGTAGGACACTAAATGCTTTACAACCCCTTAGTGTATAAGCCTAAATTTGGGGTCACGTGCTTTTAACAAGCAAAAATGAATGGGTCGGTTGAAAGATTGAAATAAAAAGATGGGCTCGTGCAGGACTGTCTAAAATGGGGGGGGGGTCTGGTTTAAGTATTGCACTACTAGGGGTTTAAACGTTGCACTAAAATATAAATGTTTCACAACCCCTTAGTGTTTAGGCGTTGCACTAAAATGTACGTGTTATTTGTAATAGAACTGTGGTGAAGGGGATTTTGCGCTACGTCCGACTACATTTACCTGTTTATGGTGACTTGTACACTGACTCTTTACCTGTTTATGGTGACTTGTACACTGACTCTTTACCTGTTTATGGTGACTTGTACACTGACTCTTTACCTGTTTATGGTGACTTGTTGAAGTTACAGATTTACCTGTGGTTGTATGTATGTGTCTACGCAGTACGCTTCTGCAGTTTGTATTTAATCAAATGTGAGACAGAAAACATTTTTCTTCTGAGTTCCGGAAGAGATCTAAGGTGATGTTTTAAAATAGTTCCAGAATGAATCCGCTTGGGGTAATTGGTTTGGTTTTCTTTGTTTTAAACTTTGTGCAGACCTACACGAGGGATATCTGCGCTAGCCGTCCCTAATTTAGCAGTGAAGGATTAGAGGGAAGGCAGTTATTCCTCACCACCCACCGCCAACTCTTGGGCTACTCTTTTGCCAACGAATAGTGGGATTGACCGTCACATTATAACGCCCCCACGGCGTTATAACCACCTTGGGGTAAATACTTTACATTGTTTTCTGTTTGTGGTTCTGTGTAAATCACAAACCGTTTGTAGGGATAAACTTGTACTTCGTTACAGAAATTTTCGGCTTTTTGCTAGCTGTATGACTGAAGTTACATTAACAACACATTTTATCAAGATACATTCTGGCTCTAATTCTCACCAGATGAGCATTGTAGCGAAATTCAACAAAGACAGAAGCAGCTATTATATAGCCTTCAATAATTTAACTTAGTGATATTAGTTGGAAAAGAAAAACGTCATTAAGCCAGCGGTTTAGCGATTCGTCAGTTTTCTTAACGCGAGGGTTCAGTAATTGTTGTTCAGTTCATTATTCCATTTTTTGAAAGGAAAAGAAAAAACATTTTACAAATGCTTGGTAATTATTTGTTCAAAGACGAGGTTTGGGTTGAAATTATCAACCGCGAGGGGGCAGTGTTTCTGTAAGTGCTCTTTTATAATTGAAATGTTATAATAGGTGATATTATTATCAGTGTAATTCTAAAACAATATTTTTGTGGGGTATATAACTTACGTTTTAAAGATTAAGATCTTTTTTAGGTGGCGGGCATGGTCAGGTGGTCAGGGAGCTCGGGTTCGAATCCCCGTCCCACCAAACATACTCGCCCTTTCAGCCGTGGGGGCGTTATAACGTGACGGTCAATCCCACTATTCGTTGGTAAAAGAGTTCACGGTGGGTGGTGATGACTAGCTGCTTTCCCTCTAGTCTTACACTGCTAAATCAGGGACGGCTAGCGCAGATTGCCCTCGTGTAGCTTTGCGCGAAATTCAAAACAAACAAACCTTTCTAGGTGTCACAATTTCTACATTAAGTTATTATTTTTTTTAAAAAAAGGTCATCGCTACGCTACTAAGCTTCGTATGAAAATGACATCGTTTTAATAAATTATTCGAAAATATCTATTTTTTTACGTACAAATTTTCAGCCGCACTGATTGATTCAAAATACGAAATGTGTTGTTTGTTTTTTAACACTTTTTTTTTTAATCCAGCTATGCCAAACGAAGCGAGCCATAGCTGAGTGTAAAAATCGAACTACAGGCGTTCTTCACATATGCGCTATACGTGTTAAGCCATACTGGTGCGGTAAGTATCCAAATCCAATATCAAGAAAAACTTTGTTTGTCTGTCTGTGGACGTATCTCCTCCTAAACGAGTTGATCGATCCAAACCAAACTTGGCATGCTAACTTATTAGTCCAAAAACAAATTCATATTACCAAACTTGGCATGCTAAATTATTAGTCCAAAAACAAATTCATATTACCAAACTTGGCATGCTAACTTATTAGTCCAAAAACAAATTCATATTACCAAACTTGCCATGCTAAATTATTAGTCCAAAAACAAATCCATACTACCAAACTTGGCATGCTAACTTATTAGTCCAAAAACAAATTCATATTACCAAACTTGGCGTGCTAAATTATTAGTCCAAAAACAAATTCATATTACCAAACTTGGCATGCTAACTTATCAGTCTAAAAACAAATTCATATTATCAAACTTGGCATGCTAACTTAGTCCAAAAACAAATCCATATTACCCAACTTGGCATGCTAACTTATTAGTCCACAAACAAATTCATATTACCAAACTTGACATGCTAAATTATTAGTCCAAAAACAAATCCATACTACCAAACTTGGCATGCTAACTTATTAGTCCAAAAACAAATTCATATTACCAAACTTGGCATGCTAAATTATTAGTCCAAAAACAAATTCATATTACCAAACTTGGCATGCTAAATTATTAGTCCAAAAACAAATTCATATTACCAAACTTGGCATGCTAACTTATCAGTCTAAAAACAAATTCATATTATCAAACTTGGCATGCTAACTTAGTCCA
>NW_013667360.1:75757-83838 GCF_000517525.1 Limulus polyphemus | reverse complement strand
AAAACAAATTCATATTACCAAACTTGGCATGCTAACTTATTAGTCCAAAAACAAATTCATATTACCAAACTTGGCATGCTAACTTATTAGTCCAAAAACAAATTCATATTAAAATTTCCTATATATTGAAAATAAAAGTATTTTATACGATAACCCATATATATCGTTACTGCAGTATCTATTGTGAATAGTTGAGTTTGAACAAAACTCGC
Organism: Limulus polyphemus; assembly: GCF_000517525.1. Lineage (NCBI taxonomy): Eukaryota > Metazoa > Arthropoda > Merostomata > Xiphosura > Limulidae > Limulus > Limulus polyphemus. The sequence continues at coordinate 83,626 of NW_013667360.1, read as the reverse complement.
ACCACAACAAAATTCTAAAAGTCAAAGATTGTAAATAAAATTTTCAGCATTTCGGCTTCTTTACCATAATAATCAAAATGTCCAGCAATAAAATATCCAGCTACAATGCAGAAAATAAAGATATTTCTGCTATTTAAGTTTCCCGCCCTTTTCGAAACTTGCTTACCCTACAAATAATTAGCAAACTTTACTTAATATTAGAGTTATAAGTATTATCGTTCGTTCAGATGAACATCTTAACCACACATCATAAGGCCCAGCTAGTGTATTTTACTTGCTTTACAATAATTTAAGGTTACGATACAGTAGGAGGTTAATATATGTACGAACTACAGGTACGCTTCTACACGAGATTCCACGGACACACACACACACATTTCATTAAATTCCCACTCTCTTCCATAGATACATATACGGCGCACGTGATTCATACAATTTCATTCCTTTAGTCCGTTTAGAGGTTGTTTTTTTTGTTTTTCAGGGAAAAGCTACACAATGGGCTATCTGCCCTCTGTCCACCGCGCGGAATTGAACCCCGGATTTCAGCATTGGGCAGAATCGGTCAGTTTACTGACCACACTCGTGTGAAACAGTTTTGAGCAGCATCGGCCAGTTTACCCACTTTGTGTCTCTTTTTGTAAGAGCAGAAGGGCTCGATATCGTTATATTCATCATAAGTCATACATCTTTGTTCCATGCTACCTCACTGTTTAGCATCCGTAGCGGGTGTGGATGTATAAAGCGAGTACAAACAATTGTTGACTATCACTATGACAGCGGCTAACAATACGTGAAGTACAAACAATTGTTGACTATCACTATGACAGCGGCCACACACACAGTGATCCTATATTTATGTATGGTGTTTTAAGATGTATTTTACTCACACACACAGTGATCCTATATTTATGTATGGTGTTTTAAGATGTATTTTACTCTCACACACAGTGATCCTATATTTATGTATGGTGTTTTAAGATGTATTTTACTCTCACACACAATGATCCTATATTTATGTATGGTGTTTTGTCAGTAACTAAGAGTCATTCAAATATTCTACTGACAAGACAACTGTTTGTGCTTCACGTATTGTTAGCCGCTGTCATAGTGATAGTCAACAACTGTTTGTACTTCACGTATTGTTGGCCGCTGTCATAGTGATAGTCAACAACTGTTTGTACTTCACGTATTGTTGGCCGCTGTCATAGTGATAGTCAACAACTGTTTGTGCTTCACGTATTGTTAGCCGCTGTCATATTGATAGTCAACAACTGTTTGTACTTCACGTATTGTTATGATCCTATATTTATGTATGGTGTTTTAAGATGTATTTTACTCTCACACACAGTGATCCTATATTTATGTATGGTGTTTTAAGATGTATTTTACTCATTGTGTGTGAGTAAAATACATCTTAAAACACCATACATAAATATAGGATCACTGTGTGTGAGAGTAAAATACATCTTAAAACACCATACATAAATAGTGAATGTCGGATTAGCTCTTCCCACTCTCCCAAAAACTGCTTTGAAAGCTGAAGATAACGTGATTGTCACGTGACAAAGAGATATGTCACGGGCCTTATTGCACAACGCAGCGAAAGGGTTAAATAAGGCGAGAGTTAATGTGAGAAAAGTATTTCATTAGACAGTTGAAGTATATAGATTAACCAAGGACGTCCTGTTGACATGATGGACCATTAACACGATTTTTAATGCTCGTATGGATTAACTGGAAAACGTTGAAAAATTATTATATGTAAACCAGGGCAACATTTTGAATGGTGTTTTAAAAATGAAGTGATATGAAATAATCCATAAAAGAGCCACTGGGGGGCGGATCGGACCTATTATCTTCACGCACAAGGTCTGAAAGACTGTTCATCTAGGCCAAATTAATTCCTGGGTAAAGTTTAAAAAGATCTTTTTCTAAAGATGAAACAGTGTCGTTATTACTTTATTTAACCTTTCTGGATTGTGAATTTGCGTGTCCATGGTTCGAGTACTGTTACTTTTTTGGGGACCTTGGGTACTATATGAAAGTAATGCTCTAGTTTTACTAGTTGATTAGGGTAGTCCAAGAGTTGGCGGTGGGTTCTTTTGGTTAGCTGCCTTCCCTTTAGTCTATCAATTCAAAATTAGGGGTAAGTAGCGAAGATAGCTCTTGGATAGCCTTGAGAGCACATCCGAAATAAAAACTACAACAAAAACTGTATTTAAAGTGGTTTTAGAACGTATACTGACTAGTTTATCGTTGTTGTTGTTGTTATAGCCTGTGTTTCAACATTTTAAAAAGTGCAACTGTTTGTAGAAAGAAAATGGTGACAACACCTGATTAGTTAGACTCGTATTAAAGTCACATTAGATATGCTGAACTTGTGATGGCTCGTTGTGTAACATTTTCTTCAATTACGATAACTGACAACTTCCTTATATATATATATATGTGTGTGTGTGTCATTAGACAGTTTCGTCGTCAGATCAGTCTATTGAACTAAAAAAAAAGCAAGGATACATCGTCACACTCATCAACAAGGTATTTCTTGTTGATATGACGTCATTGATCATCACCCGTAGGGAGTTTTACACAAGTGGTTAATCACGTGAACTTGCAGCTTCGTGAATGTCTATTAATGTTTGGAAGCTACAATTAGACTGGTTAACCGTCCAAATTAACCATAATAATAGGTGGATAATACAGCAACAGCTAGGTTTATTCCTTTAGCACTTAAACGATTTTCAAATGAACGAATTTGTGATAATTTCAGCCAGTCTTTATCCGACTTATTAATTTGTAGAGCAGCTATATAATCATCCTGTTGCGTTATTTGTTTGTTTTTGTCTAATAACAGCGTACAGAGAAACGTGGATGGATATATATTTATACACACACTAGACCTGCAGCAAGGAACGGAAGAAACAAATTAAACAATTTACCAGCTTCAATATTGAGTTCAGACATAATCAGTTTTTCACTCAGTGTTTTTAATACAGACCGTTTAAAACACTTGACCAGAAAGAGAGACGTTGTACCGTCTGTAAAAATACTGTCACACCATTAATATAATATTTTTACCCCCCCCCCCCCAAAAACTCAATTAAAAAGACGAGTACCAATCAAAGATGGCTCAGCCAAAACATGATATTTACCTAACCTCACGTTTAAAACAATATCAACTGTAGTTTCAAAACTGTCTTTTTTTTTGTCAGGTTGTGCGTGTTTTTTTTTATAGCAATGCCACATCGGGCTATCTGCTGTGTCCACCGAGGGAAATCGAACCCCTGGTTTTAGCGTTGTAAACACGAAGGCTTACCGCTGTCCCACCAGGGGACATCAGGTTGTGATTACAATTTAAGGTAGACGAATAAGTGTTTTTAAAACTGCTTTTTTTTTTTGCAGGGAAACTTGTTTCCCAGATTTGGTACAAGAAAATATTTTAAATGTTTGCTTCATTGGAGAATAATATGGAATAAAACTAAAAAATTCTAAAAAGAAAGAAAAAAAATCATTAATTTTTAGTTTTTACCAATTTCATATCTTCAGGTGTTCCGACATATTAAAGAAATAAAACATAAAAACCCGAACAACTTGGATGTTTTATGTTGCATTGGTTAAGTCTCTCTTTCTTTCCTCTTTTCCCCCCTCCCTTTTTTTTTACTCTGAGAAGCATCTTGTGATGCGAGACCGGTAAGAAATAAATATGAATCTTTTTTATTTAAGTTTTGTTATATGCTTTTCCCTGATTAAAAGTTAATTACATAATTATTTTAATTATACAAATGTCTCATTAATTTCAAAATTTAAGTCATTTTTTCATATTTTTAAACACTTAATTCCACTTAAAGGCCATTTTTCAGTTTGTATCTTTAGATTCCTCTACAGCTCTCATTAGGCCTAACATGGCCTGGTGGTTAGGGCGCTCGACTCGCCATTTGTGGATTTCGTGACTCACTTTTCCAGCCGCTAGGGCATTACAATGTGATGGCCAACTCCACTGTCATTGCTAAAAGTGTAATCCAAGAGTTGGGGGGGGGGGTGCTGCTGGCTGATTGCCTTCCCTCTGGTTACACAGTATTTATACACTAGTCAGGGATGTTTAAATGTGATCTGATCACCACAACACTTGCTATTTTCAAACATCCCAAACATACTAGCAATAATGATAAAATGGTACGTTGCGCATGCGTCATACTTTATATTTCCCCACGCTTCGAAATCGACTAAATATTGTTTAGCAATGTGGGTTCTAATCTTTTTAGGTGGCAGGCATGGTCAGGTGGTTAGGGAGCTTGAGTTCGAATCCCCGGCCCACCAAACATGCTCGCCCTTTCAGCCGTGGGGGGGGGGGGCATTATAATGATACGTTCAAGCCCACTATTCGTTAGTAAAAGAGTTAGCACAAAGGATCACAATAGAAAGTGTAATAAACTTAGAATAAGACCCAAAACTCGAGCGCTTTCGAATAATTGAATATTCTTCTTCAGGAAAGCAAACGTTAGTAAAAGAGTAGCCCAAAAGTTGGCCTGTGGGTAGTGTTGACTAGCTGAGCTGCCTTCGCTCTAGTTTCTCACTGCTAAGTTTGGGATGGCTAGCGCAGGTGGCCCTCGTGTAGCTTTGCACGAAATGCAAACCAAACGTTTCAAATTTATGCTTAATGCTCAATTTAATCCTTTTGTGCATGATTGTACGTCATGAAAATCAAGTTTTAAATCTTAATATAGATTCCCGCCTTCATTAAAAACATTAAAGTTGACATATTCAAATTATGCCTTGTATACATGTTACTCCTCAATAATTAGAACATTCCTAGGCACTAATTGTTACATCTGAAAAACTTTATAACATCACAATTTGGTACTGCATCTTCTTTACATTGCAAATTATCTTGTTTAATTGTTTCCCCCTATCTTCATGTTTTCAAATAGTATAAGGTTTTTCTCTACGTTAAAGATAGTCCACTGTTAGGGCTGCGGATCGAAAGGTCCAGAGTTTGAGCCGCGATATGCTACCGAATACGCTTTGGCTTGCAGTTATGGGAGCATTGTAACCGTGGTAATCAATCTCACTATTCTGTTAGGAGTTGTTGCCTAGGCGATGGGTTTTGTTGACTGGTTTCATTTCATTTGTTCAGTGATTGGAAATTAGGGGTGACTTTCCGGAACGATGATCTGACCATACATTGAAAGATAAGTTGTAGTATGAAAGTACATTTAGTGTTTCCCGTCTTTCTGATGAAGGTGAGAGTTTCATGTCCATGAAGAGTTTTCAATACGCGTTTATATAATTTTGTATTCAGTGCTTAAAGTGATGGGGAAAGAGGAAGTGGATGGTTCCTGAATATTTTAATAACAATAATCAATTAAAAAATCCGATTTGTGTATGTATGTGTGTGTGTGTGTGTACAACAGACTTCTAATGTTTACTGAAAGCTTGCCAACTTTTGTGAAGATATACATACTATGTTAGAAGGTACAGTTTGAAAACTCTGATGGTTATTTTGTGGTTACGAATTCGTCCACACTGACCGAGCACGTGACTAGAGGGTTCATTTGCTCCATCCATGTTGTACTTACTATTTTATCTCATTCCTACCCCGCTCTTACACACATTCCAAGAAAATAATAATAATTTCTCTCCCCGGGTCCTTTGACGCCATAAATATTCATTGCATCACCTATTGAGCATTTCCCTTCTGAGAAACTTACAGATTAGCGAATTAGATTGTTTACAGAAAGTGGGAGTGGGAAACTTGTGTAATTATATGTCTTGCACTTTGTTTCATTGTCGCCCTACTGGTGCAAAGGGGACAAGAAATATTTGTCGTAGCCCTAGGCAATTGTAAAAGTACTGGGGAGGTTTCAAGACTATTAAAAGATAACAGGATGGTTTCGGGCCCTCCTGAAAAGAAGTGGGATGCCATCCCGCCCCACTTCAAGCACGGCAAGTACATAGTTTTAAAAACGGAATACTTGTTATAGAAAGTGGCTAGATTACTATCGTTTTAATTATCTATAGGTGTTGTATAGGCTTTCTAGTGAGAAAGATTGCTACATAGTGGAACACGTGATACTGATGGATCAGATGATACCTTGAAGATATATCTTCCCGGATTTTTCTCTTGGAAAGACCAACCGTGGTGTATATAGTTCGTGTGGTCTTGGAGAGATGTCGCTGTTGTTGTTTTTTATCCATTCTTGTACTCTTCCAACATTCTCCAGAACTCCACATCATTTGAACCGTTTTAATTCCAGAATTTCTTCAGAACTCCACATCACTTGAGCCGTTTTAACTCCAGAATTTCTTCAGAACTCCACATCATTTGAACCGTTTTAACTCCAGAATTTCTTCAGAACTCCACACCATTTGAACCGTTTTAACTCCAGAATTTCTTCAGAACTCCACACCATTTGAACCGTGTTAACTCCAGAATATCTTCAGAACTCCACACCATTTGAACCGTTTTCAAATTTTTGCCAGATCTTTGTTTTTGGTATGAACAGCGCCATCTGGTGTCCCATGCACTTTTAACTTTGACTTGTGTTGTTGTTGTTATACAAACTAATGTGCAATTTGTTTTTCGTCTGATTCTCCAGCTTGGTCAGGGAATTCACATTAACCCCATGAGACATTTTTAGTTGAAACTTTAATTATTTGTAATTACTGATGTATCTGAACGCATTAACCTGATTCACATTAACCCCATGATACATTTTTAGTTGAAACTTTAATTATTTGTAATTACTGATGTATCTGAACAAGAAAATGACGAGGGTCAAAGATATCAAATCAAATTCATTTGGAGTATCTGATTTTCAATAAAATTTTCAGGTAAAAATATGTCTGCGGACTTGCAACGCTAGAAACCGGGTTTCGATACCCGTGGTGGACAGAACATAGATAGCCCATTGTGTAGCTTTGTGCTTAACTTCAAACAAACAATGTAAAAAAAAAAACATCTCTGTGTCTGTTATTCATCACAAATGCAACACATTCACTCTTATTGGTCGTATAAAAATAATCCCGAATTTGAAGTTCCTTGGTGGGTTAGCGGTAAGTTTACGACGCTAAAGTCCGGGATTTGACTCCCCGCGGTATATACAGAAGACAGCCCAATGTTGCTTTGCGCTAAACCGAACTTAAAATCTAGAAAAGTCACGTACTTTTGTTTAGTGGTGACCAAACTTCCGGTGCCGTTAGTCTACGTTAACTTCTAGACAAATAAGATGACAACAGATTGTAGTGGGTGGGTCAGAGAGCATGGGATTTCGGAACTTGGTGGCGAAATGATAAAACCGCCATACCGATTTGCTCCTTTAAAAAAAATAAAAAAGGAACTGTTGGCATGGCAACGATAGCCTGCCACTACTGTACATTATTTATGTTAGTCTGTCTTCTTCGTGTCAGAGTATAAATTCAGTATTTTAGATCAATGATTGGCTAGTTTACCTAATCCATCTGATGTCATGTGCCCTGGCTAAATTCTCATGATGATGATAACATAATTAGCTTTAATTCGCCCATTTACGACAGTAAATCCTCTATTTTCATACTACGCCAAATTCCAGTATTTCACAACAGCCAAGTCTCTTATTGGAGTTTCGATTTTCCGTACCTAACTCATCGGTAAAGTTGATCAGTAGAAGGGGGCGTTGATACCATAGAAACGACTAGATCTTCAGTTGCTATGACATGTGATTTTGATCAGTAGAAGGGGCGTTGATACTATAAAACCGACTGGAGATAGGTCTTCAGTTGCTATGACATGTGATTTTGATCAGTAGAAGGGGCGTTGATACTATAAAACCGACTGGAGATAGGTCTTCAGTTGCTATGACATGTGATTTTGATCAGTAGAAGGGGCGTTGA
>NW_013667360.1:60723-74946 GCF_000517525.1 Limulus polyphemus | reverse complement strand
ATACAATAAAACCGACTGGATCTAAATCTTCAGTTGCTATGACATGTGACTGTGATCAGTAGAAGGGGGCGTTGATACAATAAAACCGACTGGATCTAAATCTTCAGTTGCTATGACATGTGACTGTGATCAGTAGAAGGGGGCGTTGATACAATACAACCGATCTGATCTAGATCTTCAGTTGCTATGACATGTGATTGTGATGAATATTTCTTGAGAATCTCACTGTCGAGAGAGACCGAACTCTTGAAATTATATATATATATATTAAGACGTAGCTTTGTTCTCATATTTGGCGATTGTCTTACCTGAACAATAATAACATTCTTAGCTGAGTGAAAATAGTGATGTTTGAATTAAACAGCAAACTTGTCTGAATAAGAATAACAAAATTAGCTGAGTGAAAATAGTGATGTTCCAATCAACACCAAACTTGTCTGAACAAGAAATGCGACCTTATCCGAGATAGAGTAGGCATAATTCGAAATTTCGTCTTTTATACAGTTTGGATTCGAGGTTCGTACCCCGTTACACCGAAAAAAATCGTGCTCTGCGCTTTGAGGGCGTTATAAGTATGGCAGCCAAATCCCAATATTTGATTAGAGTATCCATCGGGTTGGCAGTAGATGGCGTTGATTAGATTTCTTTCTTATACTCTGTGTAGCTCCTCATGAAATTCAACAACAACAATTAACGACACTCCATGTCCTCACTGTAGATGGCGTTGATTAGATTCCTTTCTTATACTCTGTGTAGCTCCTCGTGAAATTCAACAACAACGATTAACGACACTCCATGTCCTCACAGTAGATGGCGTTGATTAGATTCCTTTCTTATACTCTGTGTAGCTCCTCAGAGGACATGGAGTGTCGTTAATCGTTGTTGTTGAATTTCAACAGTAGATGGCGTTGATTAGATTTCTTTCTTATACTCTGTGTAGCTCCTCGTGAAATTCAACAACAACGATTAACGACACTCCACGTCCTCTGCTTATAAGGCTGAACTTCTCTCCCGCGGTTCATTTAAACTGCTATATGAACGTGTTCCACTGAAATTAAATACATTACTTCGGAAGCTTTACTGGTACCGTTGGTTTATATTTGCGATAATGATACTACAGTATTCAAGTTTTGTTGTTTTCTAAACCACCTGGTTTAACATTACATCAGTTTCATCTTGAAGAAAGAACTTGTGTATGTGTATATTCACACGTAACACTAGTTAGATGTAAACACTCGCATGTCCACGTCACATTGGTTTGATGTAAACTTTTGTAAGTACACGCATGACATGACACAGGAAACTTATAAACAGTTTTTTTCTAATTTTTCCTACAGCAAATCGTTTACGTTTGGCCTAATTTAATTTAATCCTTTTCTTCTGATTTAAGTCAAAAATTCGCACGACAATTATCAGTATCTTTGAATATCTTCCTTTGATAACAGGATTAACTTGGATCATCCTCCCCCACCCTCTTCCTCTTCCAAAATGTGCTACAGGTGATTTATATGTTAATATTTCTCCCACCAAAGTGCTCATAATTTGATGCATTTTTACAGTATTTCTTGTTTCGGCTATTCACGCAAAACTTCTCGAGCCGTCCCTTATTTATAACTGATAAAACTAGAGGGAAGGCAGCATTTCAATAACACCCACCGTCAATTCTTAGGCTATCCTTATCTGACACTAAATATGGAATCTGACCGTCACACTTGTAACGCATCCACGGCTTCCAAGTGCGGTGCGCAGTATATTTTATCGTGTGGTAACGGGACGCAAACAATGGACCAGCAGATCCACAGTCAGGTACGTTAACCACTGGGCCACGTCCGGCCCAAGAATGTTAACGAAAAGATCGTGTATGAAAAATGCGCAACTAATCTGTTAACACTAACTAGAAGTTAATTTTAATATGGTTTTGTGCTCAAAAATATACAATAAGTTTGAGAAAATTATACGTGTATGTGTTATGAAATGGCAGACTTAAAACTATCGTAATAACTAATTTATAATCTGACGCCTAGTAAATGTGCGTGAGTATTTTCGCATTGTTCTTTCCTATCTAAAGAGAAAGGGTTTTGTGTTATGGTGATTGTAAGCAAAAGGTTAGGCTAATTACAATAAGGAAACGCTAAACATTCAGGTCTGTCTGTGAAGCCCCCCCCCCAAAGGAACAGAGGTATGTCTGCGGACTTACAACGCTAGAATCCTGGTTTCGATACCCGTGGTGGGCAGAGCACAGATAGCCCATTGTGTAGCTTTGTGCTTAATTACAAACAGACAGACAGACTGTCTGTGAAAGATGTAATTATTCCAAATATATTTAACAGACGTTCCCCCGATGGTTCGGCGGTAAGTATGAGGGCTTACAACGCTAAAAATCTGGTTTAGATAACCGCGGCGGGTACAGCACAGATAGACCATTGTGTATCTTTGTGCTTTACTAACAAACAGACAAACTTGTGAATAACGTGCATCACGCCATTTCTTTCTACGTTCCCTACTCTGCATATACATTGCATGTATACTTAATATCAGTGTATATGATAGCAGGAGGCAAAGGGGACATTTGCCCCCGCCATGACGGTCATCAAGTGACCCCCCCCCCATCCTTTAATTAAAATGACAAACATATAAGCGAAGTTAATCAATGTTTAGCAGTGTAAAATGCGATTGTATCTGACTGCTCACTAGTTACCTCACTAACTATCATCCGATGTTTAAAACGTCACCGCATCCTGAAGCCTCAACCTCCCCAATCAGTGAGAACCGTCCCTGTATGTAAATACGATATGATGATCAGCGTGACTCGGTTTATCTTAGATGAATATATTTGTTAAAGGTCGAGTAAGGCTATTTGATGTTATCTTTTTTTTAATGAACACATCCTCCTTGTGACCAATTTTTTTTATATATTTGGTTAATGCCAATTGTCTTAATATTATTCCAGCCTTCTCTGGCTATTACAGATAGATGAATATTACCGATTCTATTATTTCCTGATATCTAACTTGTGATAGTCTACGTTTTTCCCGTTAGCCACATTCACAAGGAATGTTGTAAAAGTTGTTTATTTATTTTATTTTTTTATCTTTGATCTCCATTTCATCTTTAGGTGTACTGGTATGTACTAACTGTGATCGTGGTTTGTGTTCTAACGGAGTATCCTCTGACGTAGGATGATATCACTGTATATTTGTAATTTTCTTCATGGTTATTATTGGTGTTTATTTCCTTCTTTATCAAGTGTTCTGGGAATCCGTTTATCGTGTTTATTTCCTTCTTTATCAAGTGTTCTGGGAATCCGTTTATCGTGTTTATTTCTTCTTTATCAAGTGTTCTGGGAATCCGAAAAAAATTATCAAGTCGTTTTACCTTGTAGTCATCACTGAACTTCTCGTCAGATGGCAGCCTCCAGCTCTAGAAAAAAATAAAAGGTGTTATATAAGTGTTAACCCAAATGTTATGGATAAAAAATTAATTCAGTAAACCGGAACGGAAGTTAGTACGTAGATTTTAAAACTTAAAAACGCCAGGAAAATATAATTTCTTCATTCTGTGATAAACATTATATTGTTAATGAAAATTAGATATAACGTATGTAGCAAACAATACTGTTGATACTAATCTCTTAAAAACACAGTGACACACGTCACCACACGGCTACCGGAACACTTGATAAAGAAGGAAATACACACGATAAACGGATTCCCGGAACACTTGATAAAGAAGGAAATAAACACGATAAACGGATTCCCAGAACACTTGATAAAGAAGGAAATAAACACGATAAAATACGTAAAATAAACATCTTACTAAAACCCCAAACTCTCGAACTTTATGGAGCTAGGCGTGGCCTATTGGTTAGCCTGTCGGACTGTAAAATCTGAGAGTTCTTGATTTCAGTTTCTTTGCCGCAATGGCGCTCTCTACTTCCTTGTGTAGCTTTAAACAAATAATCAAAATTAAAAAAAAAAGGAATTATTATAGTACTTAATTACGTGATATCCCTACACGATTAACAAATTACAAAACTGATTTTATGGATTTTTAACGCTAAAATCTGTGGTTCGAGTTTCCGCGATAGATACAGTGTATATAGCCCATTGTGTAGTTGTGCGCTAAAACAAACAAACATTCATACAGCTCTATGATGAAGTGAACGTCAGAGTTATTATTATTATTTTCTAATTCCCATCGAGAGTACCTGCTTTATCGTGATATTGAAGCTTATAACATGAAACATAAATTAAACTTGATTTATGTTTATATCGCCCCTCCTCCTCCCCGTGATTCAAAAGTAAACTGACTCTCGATAACAGCAGTGGGCATAGTTAGCACTTAAGAACAAGCAAACAAAAAATACTACTATGTTTTAGTAAGATAAAAAAAAAAGATATTACATTGGTTAAACGCTAGCGATAGTTGGTTTACCAGCGTGCTTAAAACTTCGAGTACTACTTTAATAGAATTATAATATAGCCCAACCGCGTACCGAGATCCTGTTTTAATAAGTATAAATATCCAGTCGTCGAATTTGTAGCAGGCGAAGAAACTATTTATGTAACAGTTCTTTACTCGTGTTCAGATTCTTGTTACGTCGTTACTGCCATACTTGTTTCAGCGTAGTTTTTTTGTGGCTACGTCGTTGATATTTCCCTGGTTAATTAAGCTTAGTGTGTTTTCTTGTTACGTCTTTTTTTTATTTTCCTGCTTCATTCGGCTAAACGTGTAGTTTCTCGTTATGTCGTTGATACTTTTCTGGTTGATTAAGCGTAGTGTGTAGTTTCTCGTTACGTCGTTGATACTTTTCTGGTTGATTAAGCGTAGTGTGTAGTTTCTCGTTACGTCGTTGATACTTTTCTGGTTGATTAAGCGTAATGTGTAGTTTCTCGTTAACGTCGTTAATATTTCCCTGGTTGATTAAGCGTAGTGTGTAGTTTCTCGTTACGTCGTTGATATTTCCCTGGTTGATTAAGCGTAGTGTGTAGTTTCTCGTTAACGTCGTTGATATTTCCCTGGTTGATTAAGCGTAGTGTGTAGTTTCTCGTTACGTCGTTGATACTTAATAGTTTAATATCCTGCTACACATCACACCACTTTATAAACAATACCAGCCCACAACCCACAACTCTGAAGCGCCCTACCTATTTCGTAATCTGAAATGACCCGGTAAACGTCGTGGTCATTTCGCTAGACTTGTAAACCGACGGGGTGTTTCTTATAACAAGTTCGATTAGTAAGAATTTCAACAGCTTCCGCTGAAAGTTTATCGTTTCTCGATTGTTGGTTTGACATCACACCCAGGGCGTATCTTGGGCGTGAGAACTAGGGTACGACGATTCGGTTCATTTTGCCCTACGCGTATGGTTTCTCTCACGTCTGCCCGATGAAAATGTGAAACGAACAACTGACAGATAGGCGTGTACGAAAACGATGAAGTTCCAAACGACCTTACCTCTAAATTTAGATTATCTGCTTATTCAGCCTGGCATGTGGACATATATGCCCTAAAGGTACAGCATCTCATAACTTAAACAGGTCGAAAAATATGTCTGTTACGGCTTGGCAAGTTGCCCGACAAGTGAGAAAAATCTCATGGTGCCTATGACGAAAGAATTTGATTCAGTTGTTGATATTCATAACAAACCTGTCCAGGTCTACGTGTGTAACAGTGAATGTAACAGTGTTTTTACAAGGAAGTCTTTTTTTTTCTTCTTCTTCTTCCTCTTCTTAGCATTGTATTGGGCGTTTCGCGTTATACCGACAAGACACCCATGCAGACTTACCAGTGTCATTTGTCAGAACCTTGACAATAAGTCTTTGGCTAGCTTCTAAAATCGATCTGTACCAAGATCAGCCTACGTCACTTTGGCAAGTACGTGTAAGGCCGGTAAACTAGGGTGATATGTACCTTGGAGAGTAGGCGGGTGGGGGTGACAAGGGACGAGAAAGCTAGCATCAGTTTGACTTATTTTCCTGATGTATACGTTGTTGTTGTTGTTGCATTTTGTGGTCGCGATTACGTTCTAGCGTCTTACTGAAACCTGTATCATAGGGCCATTAAAGAACAGTTTATTAACACTTATCATCACATACCGTAACGACGAACAGCATAAGGTGTTGATGTACCAGTTGTAGCTCATGAAAATTGATAATATACGTAGCGTCTAGACCACTACTTTATCTGTCGTGTTCCAGCCGGTCTGATGAGCCCTAATATTGGTTGTATTAGCCGAAAGGTCTCGTCGGTACCGGATATGGTAGATATAATGCGGTTGACATATCGTCTTTTAACTTGTGGTTTCTTAGAAATAGTGATAGTTACTAAATTTGTTCAGTAAACAAGTGAAGTGAGTTCTGAACCCCGTATTTTAACTCCTTCTAATAACAGGTGACTCATCGTTAAAAGTCTTAGTTTTTACAGATGTGGGTTAGGTAGGGATATTACGTTCGATTATTTCATAGAATAGGAGTGTGGGGGGTGGGGAGATTGCAGCAACATTAGAAGTACGAGTTTTTCTTGGGTTTTTGACTTTTTTTTTTCGGAACGTTTTGCATTTCTGTTGTTTCCTGTTTAAATGTAAAATGATATGACTAGGGAATATAACCTACTTGTTTAGAAATGACAAACGCTTTTCTTATAATGATAAAATAATCATGGTTCGTTGGAACAAATTATTTCTCTCTCTCTCTCTCTGTGTGTAGGCTTAGCGCAGACTGAGGGTTGCAGGTTCTAATTCCGTCACCCAATATGCTCACTCTTTCAGCCATGTTGGCGTTATGTTATCCCACTTTTTGTTGTTAAAAGAGTAGTTCAACAGTTGGCGGTGAGTGGTGTTGACTAGTTGCCTTTCCTCTAATCTATTACTTCTAAATTAAACACGGCTAACGTAGATAGACCTCGAGCAACTTTGCCCGAAATTCAATAAACAGACTGTGGGCTTGTATTAGATTATGTATTGATCTATTGAAAACATGAGAATTTTGAGTAAAAATTTAAAATTGAGACGTGGAAGAAATAAGAGAAATATAAACTTAAATTTCAAAATCCTTTATGAAAGTAAATTTGAAGTACGATACAAATAACAATGGCCAAACTTAAAAATGCAAAGTTAAAGTATTACGTAACAAAGATTGTGATTTAATTAAAACACTTAACATTGTAATTATTATTAATATATATATCGTCGATTTTTCTAGTTTACTAATGATCCGACAGGTGGAGCTAGTGTTTTCAGTCTATAAATGTGTAAATATATGGATTTTCAACTTCTGTTTGATGGTTTTTAAGTGAGAGAGTTGTTTGAATGATGATATATATATATATATATTCTAATCGTCATACTTTATTTATTCCTCTCACTGTTGGGATTATTATGTTTCAACTTTGGAGCAGGATGAGGAAACGGTTTCCATCCCCAAGAACTAAATTTGATATATCACATAAATGTGACGTAATGCCTAAGTGAGGTGGTTGAGAAGTAATATGAAGGACAGTAATCTTAATTGTCTCGTGGATTTTGGTACGTTGATTGTTTTTTCTAATGACCTTTTTTTATTTTTCAATTTAATTTTCTTAGATTGGAATGGCATGTGAATGTTGTAGAATTCCACGGACTTTTTTTTCATTAAAATGTCTTTTGACTATACACTAAAATTTAGTAAGTACTAAATGGGCTTTACTTAATATTACAGTGGGACATAATTAAGAACAAAGGAAGTCTTCTTGTAGCCATTAGTCTGATCAATCTAGCTACTAAGGACAAATGGGAGTCCTTTGAAGACTTGAAGACTGTGTATAGATGGAATCTCGAGGAACCAGAGGTAGGTGGCGCTTAGCGTTACAATTTATAATAAAGCTTATCACGTGTAAAAGAAAAATGGAAGTTCTTGGATGAGTGAATATATATATATATATATATATATATGTATAAGTACTCAAGGTAAGCGTATGAGATTTATGTCTGCAAGTTCCGACTCTCAAACGTTTATAACTTTAGGCTTGTTAAAGCATCTTGTTCGTAGATAACAATCTAGATTTCTAGCAAGGAGATCCATGGTATTATTTCAGTCTTTAAAAGTTTAAATAGTTTGTAACAAAACGAAAACCTAATTCACACGTATCTACAGCTTATGATCGAAACGTTTTCTGTGTAATGTATACTAATATGTTTCTTGGTAAATAGGATAAAGTATATAATATGTTTCCTAAAGCGTTGTTGTATTTCGTTATGTTTTAAATGACTCTCTTTTCCTTATCGTTTAATTTCAGATAACTTAGGTTGTAAGTATATTATCTTTGACTAGTTAGCTAAAGCATCGAAAGCGGATACATGCACACTAAATAATACAAGAGACTCCTGTGCTACCCATTAATATGTCAATGTTGTCCACGATCAGACCAACCAAGCACTTTTAAAAAGCACTTCAGGGTGTCAAAGTGACATGTTACAGCTAAATATTGGAAACATCAATACGCGAACTGATACAGCCTTATTGATTCCAGTTTGAACTTTTTATTTTTCTTTCTTCGGTGTATGAAGTTTTTAATCATGTAATAACCATGAAAGCACACACAAAATGAATAAATATACAATAAAACAATCTATTTTGATATTTAAATTACCTTTTTATATACTTTATTTTTTAAGTAATTGAGTTAGGCCTACTAGAAATCGAAGTTGCTCCCTCTGGTGGTATGTAATAGCACTAAATCGATTTATATATATATATATATAAATTTAAGTTTCAAATGGATGTGGATTTTCATAGAACGTATGTCGTATGTGTTATTTAATTTTTTTAGTTTTTTCTTTTATGGATTTTTTTTGTCCAATTGCACTCTACACTAAAGCGAAAATGTCTTCAACTTCGGTTGAAATGACGTCACTACGACTGTCATTTAGTTTAGAAAACAACAACAAAAGCAGTTAGATGAGAATAAACGCAGTCAAAATTAACAAAGATTTTGTTATACGCGAATTTTTTTTCCATTTCAAACATTCTGAATACTCTATAAATCCTTGTTGATTTTAGGCTTAGCATAAGCAGTTTTTACGCAGACACAGTTCGATTATTAAGTGTAATAAGACAAGGAAGGACCATTCTCAATGAGATGCGTACTTTGTATGTAATTCCATCAGATATTGATTTCTAATTCATCAAACAACTACAAATAATAAGTGTGCATTTTCTTAAAATAGAAAGTTTTGGCTATTTTCCAATTTTTGCAACATCGGAACCAATCTGAGAACGGTTCTACTCTCCTTAAGTTTGATATTTCTCCATAATTATCTTAACGTCCTAACGCGCTTGCTCTGTTTATGTAATTAGCCTACTTCTCTTAACACAAAATGATTACGTAAGACTACTGTTACACGAAGAGAAACGTTTCTCAGAAGACTTGACGCAAAGAGGCTAGATTTATATATATATATATACCATGCAAACTGTCTTATTCATCACGGTATTTATTATGAATGGAACAAGGCAAGCCTAATTTCCAAATAATGCTCAGCGATAAACAAGGGAAATATGTTAAGTTTTACATATAATTGGGTGGGACTGCATCGTCAGCGGTTGATTCATCGTTAAGTTTCGAGAACGTTTCCTTGTAACTAGACACCTATTACGTTTCTAACAATTCCGCTGTAGGAATATTGTGAAATTACCTTAAGTTAATGACACTTTAGAATGTTGTTTTCTTACTGCAAAATTACACAATGGGCTATCTGCACTCTGCCCTCCGCGGAGAACTAAACCCTGTATTTTTGCATTGTAAGTCCGTAAATTTACCGCTTACACACCAGGGGACTTTAGAACGCACTCTAGTTTAGAATATCAAACAATATTAACTCAGAGTATTACTTTGCTTTTGTTATTTTCCAGTGTATCAAGTACTGGACAGAGGACAAATGGTTTGGCCTCCAGAGAATCCAAGGAGCTAACCCTATTCTAATTACTCTGTGCACAGAAATTCCTTCAAAGTAAGCGATGAGATGGCAACTTTTTAGAAGAGAAAAAAAAATCCATGTTCAGATTTATCTACCTGTATTGATCCTTACCTATAGCTATATTGATTGATAAATAAGTGTGTGTGTGTGTGTGTGTAAGTTCGAGGTCAGTAACTATGTTAGCATTAAATATTTTATTCAGTCTATGTAAACTATTTGAACTAATGCTCTAAAGATTTTATTGTATCTTACTTGTGATAAAAGTGTTTTGGACTTGGCGTAATGGTGTATTATAAAACCTATTTCTAACTTCAAGTCGTAATATTTTATTTCGGTGTCAGATTTTCAGGCTTATATTTGCTTCTGTCGATAGTGAAGTCTCACCTGTGTTAAGACTAACAAGCAGTGCTTAATTGTATTGAGTAATTTATTTGCACTATCACCACGTTATTTTAGGTTTTTTTTGTTTAGTTTCTAATTCAAAAGCTTTCGGCTGAGCCTTCTATGGGTGCAAGACTTTTAGTAAACTGAATCCTTGTTGACAGGTACGAGGAGTGAGTTTTGGGAGATAACAGCTTAAATGTTGTTGAGGCTACTATTTGTAATGGGACTGGAAGAGTAGTTGACCATGGCGGCCACATAATGTAATCGAGGACGTTATAAAATCAGTGTTTCCGAAGTCTTTAGATAAAAACAAAAGAAGTTCAGGACTTTAGACTTGAAAAGATCCGGAAATAATTAAACGTTGTTCACAAGCACCGAAGAATGCCATTAATTTATATTAACGTTAAAACCGTTAGCTTGATAATATATAAAATGTTTAAGAAAGAAATTACATACAGAAAGTGTTTCTTGTAATAGATCCCTAAGGTAAGCCCAAACTTGGCAACAGCCACATTTTTCTTCACTGACTTAAAATATAATATATTTGAAAGAATAAAAAAAATAAAGACTTGTCTTGCATATGGTTTATAAATTAAAAAGATAATACAGACCTGAACAGTGTTGAACGCTGTTCTCTTTTCTTAAATTATATTATTTTAAACTAATAATGTACCTCGGTGAACATACATTAATGGGGAATTTTTCCTCTGTTCTTCTCAGGTTCAAGGTGGATTCTGGGATGTTACAACCTTTTTTGGAGGGACTGACTTTGGAAGAAGCTCTCGCTGCAAAGCGTTTGTTTATTGTTGATCACAAGTTACTGGAGAATATAAACTGTAAAGACGCACGAATGGTAATTTAAATAGAAGCCGAGAATTGGTTCACTTCAACCGCCAAACTAATCACGTGCTTCACGATCATTGTCAAAGTTCCGGTCTTTGTCATGCAAATAACGACTGATTTTAATAGTATAATAAAAAATATAAACATGACCTTAACTTTCTGACTTAATAGCTGATAGTTTGTTACGATTTAAACGCCGAAAGCAAGCGAGGAATTGGAAACCAATACGTTTATATTGGTGATAGAAATGTACATTAATTGACAAGATTAGGGTATACTTCTAAAATAATTCTTCGTTTTGGGGCGCATGTCCTTTGACAAGCTTGACTGCCTTACGATAATGTAGACTAATAAACAATATTGCAATAAACGTCGTCAAATAAATTGAATTTTGACATTGAACTAACCTTGTTTTAATCTTTTCACATCTTGCAGAATATTTTCGATACAACTTTTCAGAAATTAGATGTTTTCGTTGTTCAAAATATTTAATATTTGGACTTCGGATCACACAGCAGCACTGATAGTATTATACGTATGTTTTCTGTATGATAAACATTATGAAGTAGGCTTAAAATATTAAAAAAATTTGTTTCCATACGAATCCTAGCTATTTAAACACGAACTTACGATAATAATTATACACGTTAGGTGATGACAACCCTGTAATTTCATATAAAAATGTTAATTAATGTGGTGAGTGTTACTAATGTTACTTTTTTTTTATAGTTTATCGCATTACTTTTACCAAATCGTTTCTGAACCAAAAATTCCTTCTATAATAACTGTTAACCTAATCAATATAAAACTGGTCTAACGTCACGACTTACCGAATTCGATCTCCTGTGGGTCTGTCTCGTGAAATTATAATTACAAAAATTATACGTGTGTGAGTATACCATTTGAAATCAACAAAACTTGGATACTTTATAGGGTAAATGCCTACGAAATATGAATAGCTGATTTAAGTTTGTGTAACTGTAAATTCTGTAGAAGTTTTGATATCCCAGAATTAGAGCATAGCATAGCATAGCGCTTTCGGAAGGGCGCTGGAGAATACATGCAACTGAAAGTTAAGCTCTGAGAAGTCTGCTTTTTATTTAAGACCCAATTAAATTTTTTCTTAACTTATTACAGATATTCTAATTAATATCAACTTTTCTGAAAATGCTATAGTCAACTTGGATCAATTTGCTTAGATGGTTAAATTTTATACTAAATTATTAATAATTAATTAGTCATACGTTTATTTGCCCTGTTGCTATAGTGTAGAACAGATAGCAAATGGTAGGCCTACACTGTGGTGTCGAACAAATACATTACATAAAAATATTAGTAGGCCTATTCTTTTAAGACATTAACTTCTGGGAGCAAGATGGAACAATTGGTAGACCCGATTACTGTTTAAAAAAACACCCAGAGGCGTCGCTAGGTGCTTAAAAGATTCGGGGCTCGGGCCCATAGGCTCGAAAATTTTCGGCGTTTGAAGCTTTCAGAATAATATCTATCATGGTTTTCTACTCTGATTTTTCAGTACATCAACTGGGGATTCGAGGCACTGCAAAATAGAATCGGGGCTCGGACTCCGTGTGCCAGTTCCCAACGACGCCTCTGAAAATACCCAACTTAAAATTGGTAATAATCATGTAAAATGCAGGCATCCCCCCCCATTCCTTTTTCATTTATCCGTTTCAGATTGAAAATCAGAGGTGTGTAAAAAAGGGGAAAAAAAAGCATTTCATATCTATTTTTTTTCTTTGTCTCCTGAAAATCACTGTCCAAGAGGTCTTTCTTTTAAGACCAAAACTCGTCTGTTGAGCTGGTATTGAAGAAAAGGCTTCTTGCGCAGTGCTTTGTGGAAGACAAAATATAGATCTTAAATGCTATTTTTACACGCTTCCAATTTTAAATTGAGTAATTAAAAGGAATGTAGAAAAAATACATCTTCAGTTTAAATTAATTTTTATCACACATTGTAAGCATATTGCTTTATAACTTTCGGCGTGTAAACCGTAACTTCTTAAAATTTTATTATTACATTAACTTAAAGCACAGGGTAATTCGAAGAAAGTTCCCACACTGATTTATTGAGGAAAGAATGTGATACATTAATATAACTGACGTTAAAGTCAGGTGTTTTAAATGATACTTTTGTAGCTAGGTGTTCTATTTCAGTGTATGTTTATGTTGTTAGCGTATCTGTCATTGGATCACTCTATATATATTCAGTGAAAAAGAGAAACATCTGGCTTACTTAATTAAGCCTTTATAACTTTTGTTCTGAATTAGACCTAGTTAAAAATAATAATATTCTTCTTGATATGTTACAAATGTTCTAATTAATTTCGAGTTATTTTTTTTATAAGTTAACTTGGATTATTTTGTGTAATTATATTCCTGATCATTAATATTAGGCTATTTGCTATGTTACCATAGTATCGAGTAGCGTTTATCAGGCTTGATCTTTACTTATATATTAAAAGCGTAATCCCCTCATATTTACATTGGGAACTTGGTGTAATAAAATGATTCAAAATATATATATAAAAAAAAAGTTTGTTTGGTTGCTATTAAGCACAAAGCTACACCATGGACGACCTCTGCTCTGCCCACCTTATGTACCAAAACCCAATGTTTAGTATTATAAGCTCTCAGGCTTACCGCTGAACCATCGGGGATGCATTAATAAAGTAATAATTAATTAATTGATAAATAATTAAATAATCCATATATACAGAATAACAGTAGACATTAATAACGATAAGATGCATTAATAAAGTAAGAATTAATTGATAAATAATTAAATAACCCATATATATATATATAATAACAGTAGACATTAATAACGATAGGATGCATTAATAAAGTAAGAATTAATTGATAAATAATTAAATAACCCACATATATATATATATATAATAACAGTAGACATTAATAACGATAGGGTGCATTAATAAAGTAAGAATTAATTAATTAATAATTAAATAACCCACATATATATATATATATAATAACAGTAGACATTAATAACGATAGGGTG
>NW_013667360.1:58722-60182 GCF_000517525.1 Limulus polyphemus | reverse complement strand
TAAATAACCCACACATATATATATATATAAAATAACAGTAGACATTAATAACGATAGGGTGCATTAATAAAGTAAGAATTAATTGATAAATAATTAAATAACCCACATATATATATATATATATATATATAAAATAACAGTAGACATTAATAACGATAGGGTGCATTAATAAAGTAAGAATTAATTAATTAATTGATAAATAACCAATATATATACAAAATAACAGTAGGCTAATGCCGAATAGTTGCCTTCTTGCTGTCAGTAGTTCGAGAATAGGAGCTGCGCACTGACAAAAGTACTGGACAGGACTCCAGAAATGGAGTTAGGAGAGCCTGTGCTATAAACTCCACTAGCGTACAACCATAAGTATTGTGTGTTAAAATGTCAGCTACGCACACATCTCGGGTTTTTTCATAATTATTAGTGCATATTAGAGAGAAATAGAGATTTTGGCAATAAAGTTAGAAAAAAAACTTTACTCTCCAGGTAATTATTATAGATATAATTTGAGCCAACGTTTCGCCATTGCGGCTTCATTAGGGGTAGTTGAACAATAACTATATATCAGGCGTTGTTTCATCCTAAGTTCTTTGGCTTGACTTGATTCATCAACTAACCCACGATGATTTGATAAACAACTTCCTCATTATCAACTGAATAAACCTAATCAGGCTAAATAAAGCATAAATATCACAGATGAATATAAAGGCAAAAAATCAACAACGTGACTTTGCCTCGTTCGAGGTCAGTGTAAAATTTAACGACGTTTTTATTGCATGCAGACGTTGAAAGAAGAAAAACACGCGACAAAAACAAATATTTGGTTTATTAAGATTTTTTCTGATATAACACTGGAGACAGATTGTTGTTCATGTTTCCAAGGCTGTGTTATTTTTAATTTTTAATATTTAGGCTTAGTTCTTACATGTAGTTTAGCCTGATATATTAGGTAACGAATTATCAAGGTTCAACTAATGTGTTATTTTGTGTTGTTGTTTTTTTAGTTGACTGCACCCATTGCTTTGTTCTTCCTAAATGAGACAAAAGAATTGATGCCAATTGCCATTCAACTTTTTCAAGATGAAAGGCCAAAAAATCCCGTGAGTTTGCAAAATGTATTCCAAAATAAGTAACCAGGAGATTTGAAAAAGTATGAATTGCGGTAAAATTAAATCGTGAAGGAAGGGGGCACATAACATAAGTGTATACTGTTCAAGTTTACTTACCACGCTGGTAGTTCTAGTGATAAATGTAAAGATCAAAACAAATGTGTCGAGTTACACATTTGTTTTCTTGTTTCAACTTGTATGCCGAGACAACCAGTCATTCTTTCTTAATGAAGCTGTATCCCACTGTATCTGAGAGGTCATATGTCCACACGAAGTTATACATACCATTCTGTAACTTTTATAACGTATGCCGCTAGACTAATTCACCTTTATCTTAAGAATAGAATTATT
>NW_013667360.1:54071-57791 GCF_000517525.1 Limulus polyphemus | reverse complement strand
AAAAACAAACAAAATTATAGGAAAAGCTTCACGTTAAATTAAATTTAAAATCCATATACCTATGGTATTCAAAGCATGAATAAATATTAATGAAAAAAATTAATACAATATAAAAAAAACACGCAATTTAAATGTTTCGGCTGGCACCAATCAGCCATCATCAATGTAATTTTTAACATAACACTGATATTGCCTTAATGATGATTGGCTGATGCCAGCCGAAAAATATAAATTGTATTTTGTATTAACATTGTACGTTTTTTATTTATTCATGCTTATAATAACACAGGTATGTGGATTTTAAAGAAAAAAATCATTGCTAGATCATTCAAAATTTTAGCATTTTTTTAAAATAAATTCTTCTACAACGATAATAAAATAAACATATAATTAGAATTAAATGAAGATCGCAGAGCTCAATTGGTAAGTATTTCACTAGGATGTTGTGCCTTGCATCACTTGGAACCTTAAAAGATTCTAATAAACAGATGAGCAAGCACGTGCCTCTTGCAGCACGCAGTATAGACTTTTGAAATATGTGATGAAAATACAGTAAGTATTAATTTTTTCTTTCAGGTTTCACTCACCTATTGATGGAAGGAGTTGTTGTGTGTACTCACAGAAATCTGTCACCATCCCACCCACTGTTTAAACTCATGGCTCCACATTTCTTGTACCTTCTTGCTATCAATGCGTAAGTTACTTTCCTGGTATTGTAAAGTAAGTTATGTTAAGTATAATATTTATAGGGTTTTTTAATTCTTTCTAATTTACCATACAGTAACCTGAATTAATTTAGGTGTATTCATTATTCGATGTTATACAGCAGACCAACTGTTTAATGATATAGCAAGTCAAGCGTCATAAACCCCCCAGGTCATATCAGGCTTCGTGTTTCGTAATTACTCAGACTGAATAATTTGAAAGATAAACGTAGACACATTGCTCAATATTATATTTATTAAGATATAAAACAAGTTCTAAACAGTATCTAAATTATTAGATAAAACAACTTTGAAACGAAATTAAAAGTCGCTTGCTAGTACTTTAGAATGGTGACACGGGTTTATGAGAGAGGGGCGTTATACACTGTTGTGTTTTTTTATTTTTCTTAAATATAATAATGTTTATGTGTTATTAATCTAATCCTGAAACACTCTTCAAAATCTGTGCCAATGAGCCTTGAATATGCAGTCCACAACAGAATGTACGGCCAATCAAGGAATGCATTAGGCCTATACGTTACAGATTCTTTTCAGTTTTACCTTTGGTGAAAAGAAAAGAAATCTGTAACATATATCAGTTGATGTTAGTGTTCCTTTTCTGTGACTAAATTATCAAAGTGTACCTTTCAGGAAATTAGCCAGAAATTTCAAAAGGAGGGGAGTATATCATGATATTCGAAATGAACAACTGTGCGAAAGGAAATATTTTATTGTTCCTTCAAAAACTCAAATAATAAATGTATCATATATTCTAACTGAAATAATGTACAAAATGAATTTCAGATTTAAAACATTACAAGATGATACGTCGAGACTTGAGGCTTGCAAACGGGTCTATGACGTTACTGATGTCAACTGCCTCTGTTGAATGGAGGTACGGATGAGCAAGGCTATTCAACCTTGTTTCTCTAGTTCTATTGCGGAGATAAGTTTTCAGGAGGCGTAAAGCAGAAAATATTCTTTCAGGTGTAGCAGTTGACACTGGTATGATCATACCCATCATGAGCAAGACATGTAAAGTTGTAAAAACATTTCTGTCTTACGCTCTAAGTGACTGAAGCAAAGTGTCGCCCCCCCCCCCAGTGGCACAGCGGTATGTCTGCGGACTTACAACGCTAGAAACCGGGTTTCGATACCCGTGGTGGGCAGAGCACAGATAGCCAATTGTTTGTTATGTTGTGTGTCCGGAACACATCTCCATTTAGTACGCCATTGTCTAAATTCTAGCAATCCAACCGTATCATTGCAACCAGTATTATTGCTATGTAGAGATAGAGAGTACAATAATTGTAAAAAACTTTCTTCAGCAACTTGCACTGAAATGCAGGCTGTTGTTAGGTGCAACAATGCCGAAAAGAGCAGCCATTTTGGTTTTTTCATTGAATCGCAATGCCAGCTGATTCAAAATACTGTCAAGAAATGGTGAGAAAATCGTAATTCTAAAGTAGGCATAGTCTGTGTTTGTGTCTGGATATTCAATTGACGAATACACTTTCTGGGTTGATCAAGCTTTAGATGAAGTGGAGTAATAGTATCTTTAAGCCATTTCATAACTTGGGAAAAGCGAATTTCTGGTTGTTTCAGAATTTCATTGAGAACTTCAATTATATCATTCACGCTGTCCATAGCACTTTTCAGATCTGAATTTTTCGTTTGAAGACTTTTGCTTACAGCATTTCTGTTAAAGCACAATGACACTGAAGTAAACAACGCAACTAAAAATGTAATGGAAGTGATACTTTTGAGTAGCATGTTGCCTCTGAATCATCCCATAAGTTGATAGACATAAGTGCTCTTGCCACTGCCACGTAGTTGGATATAAAACTTACTTGTGGTGTAAGTCGTTCCACCCACCTTGTTTCTGACATTGATTGACGTTTGTGGGTAGCAGTGATTTATTTGGTCATGATCTTTTCAAGAACTATTTTTTTCTTTTGTTGCTCCTTGAAAAGAAATTGGTTACTTCTTTAACCACCCCACGGATTGGAGGATGTTTAGAAGACTGAACGAAACGCAAGTTTAGTGCATGAGCACCACAATGATAATAGTCATTAAATGGATAACTGGCCTGCCTGCACAGTAGCATTTGCCCCCATATTTTCTGAACTCATTACACTAGCTCCATCATATCCCTGTCCTATTGCTACAAACAATGAAAGCTGGCAATCACTTAGAGTTGCATTTATTCATGTTTAAACAAAGAGTACATGAAAGATGATATTTTAACTAGAGTTGAAGTACAGGAACAAGATGAAATGCCAACAATATTAATGAACCAAAATTGATTGGAAAAGTCACTGGAAATACAATTGTAAAAATAAAATCTTCGCGAATATCGCTCATCTCTTGATCGAAATATCTTATACATTGTGACAATTATTCAGTGCCAGAAAAATCAGTTCTTTCATCTGATAAAATGTAATAAAAGCCAGCTTGTTGTACTCGAACAATAATTTTCTCTTTTAATTGATTTCCTCATTTAGGTCATTCTGAATTTCAGCTGATGCATAGCATGCATTTCGTGATGTCTTCACTATTTGGTCTTGAAGATGATTATCACCAGCATGTATGCGAAAATTCAGCAATCTTCGAAAGTTTCCTTCGCCTTCTTCCAGTTTCTCTAAATTGATAGTGGCACTATCATTATTACCACGAAGCGGGATATTGTTCTGTCCATAAAATAAAATAGTTTTGACAAATGGTTCTAACCTCCTTCTGTGTTCAGCAGCAGTTTCCGTATATTTGAAGTTGAGTTGTTTGTAAATATCTATTTCCTGTCTTCCCTGCTGCAATAACATATTACATCTTTCTTCTGCAAACTTGTGATACTCAGTGTTCAAGTGAGTTTGTAAACCAACTGTTAATCTATCGTACCTGTCCAACCCCCTTTTTAACCAGTTTGCCAAGAGGAGTACACGTTCTATGATGTACGATATCTGCCCTACACAGATACACATTTTGCAAAACAAACCACCCAGATGTTCACTTTAAGCAA
>NW_013667360.1:44552-53581 GCF_000517525.1 Limulus polyphemus | reverse complement strand
ATTGAGACCTGTCTTCCTACGTAGGCGTAGGATTAGAGAAACTTCTATCTGTAAATGGATGGGTTGACCAAACCATGACTGTCGGCCGATGTGGAATGTTTGAGCTGATCAAAAGAAGGTAAGTACTTGTAACCCTTATACTTCAAAAATTCTCAATGGGCCATAAATTAGTCACCTACTTTGAACTACTGTTAAATATAAGCCAAATCTGACGATGTATTACACTTTGGAATTATGGGGCCTAAATGGAAAAGTGTAAGCTACGTTACGAATTGATCTCTTCGTAATTTTCTCGTGAAACAAAACACGTTATGAAGTATGATACTGTGCCATACATCAATGAAGTAGAGGAAAACCCTTAATAACAGCAGTATATGTAATGTTTATAATACGACAAAGAAACATAGATTAGATATTATAAAACTTAATCT
Source organism: Limulus polyphemus (assembly GCF_000517525.1). Lineage (NCBI taxonomy): Eukaryota > Metazoa > Arthropoda > Merostomata > Xiphosura > Limulidae > Limulus > Limulus polyphemus. The sequence continues at coordinate 53,150 of NW_013667360.1, read as the reverse complement.
TATTTAAAAAAACAACAACAACAACAAAAAAAAAACAAAAAAAACTGACGTATTGTGGAGCCAAAAACATTGTGCACAGCGGTAACTGACTTGCTACGAAAGGGCGAAATGTAAGACAGTTTTCTGTAGTTTGTCCTTTGTGTTACAGATAAGTCAACACGGGTTAAGCCAGGGAAATGCAATTTTTCAGTGCTAATAATTTAGACCGGTTGTAAGCAAACTTTAAAAGTTCAAGAAACAGAAAAATTAATTATAATTGACAATAAGACAGCTTTTAGAAATAGCAGTACAATAGTATCCTTAGATAATTATTAGAAATAGCTACATGAAGTTTACGAGATGCAGATTAGGCACTTACGTGTTTACTTTGAGACAGAAATTAATGTTTAAGTATTTCACACTATAACAAAATGATTCAAGTTTCTCTTTGAACATTTTTATTTCGTAATCATCATTTTTCCACTACCATTTTTCAGTCTCCAGTACTACACTGAAACATTGTCCCACTTGCATTACTGCCTTTCATTCTTTATTACAGCACTGAAACATTGTCCCACTTGCATCACTGCCTTTCATTCTTCATTACAACACTGAAACATTGTCCCATTTGCATTACTGCCTTTCAGTCTCCAGTACTACACTGAAACATTGTCCCACTTGCATCACTGCCTTTCTTTCTTCATTACAGCACTGAAACATTGTCCCACTTGCATCACTGCCTTTCATTCTTCATTACAACACTGAAACATTGTCCCACTTGCATCACTGCTTTTAAGTTCTCACTGGCTGATCTGCACTGCTGCTTTTAGTTCTCCCGTGATACAATGAAATATTGTCTCACTGCCTTATATTTCTCCAGTGCTATATTGAAACATTACCATTCCCCACTATTGACTTTTGGTTGTTGATTTTAGATGTATATATATATACATTGGCACTCATCACTTTTATAACATACATTTGAAGCTTTCTTTCAGTCGTGCTGTGGACATTTATAAATGTAAAATTTTATGGGTTTATTTGTGACTGGTTCTGAAGCAATGGTTTAAAAAGCATTGGCTATAATTGTAAAGGTGATGTATAGTGTTTATAACATTGGTTTTGACCTCTTAATAGTTTTGAGAACTGGAGACTTGACGTCAATGGCATCATTCCTAATGACTTCAAGGCCAGAAAGGTGAGGGAAAAGTAATTTTTATTCAGATAATTAAAATTAACTTTATATCAGCAGCATATTACAAAACACGTGGGTGATAACAAAGAAACCCCTAATATTTAAAATAATTATATCTTAAGAAAACTTGTACTAGTGACCTAAGTTTCACTACAGGCACGTTGTAAAATTGTAAGTTTTATCGAGGAAAGTTTGGGCACGGTACAGTGTGTTTCAAAACCTGTAACAGAAGACGTGTAATATGCTTTCTTTCTGTCATTCATAATCTGCCAAGTAAGTACCTAAGTTACGGCACATGTAATCTGTTCTGTGCATTGTCTGCAATATCCTACACACTGATTACCATTTTAATCAAATCGACAATCTCGCATCGTTGAAAGAAAAAGCCTGTGTTATTTTATACGAACATTTTGTTTAATACGTGATGTATGCCACATTTTCATGATGAGAGAAGGTTGATTGTGTACCTTGAACAGCCTTGGAACCACTGAATCCTCTGGATGAGAGAGTCATTGCTTCCAAGTCTTTTTTAAGTCTATAATAAACGTTTTCTTTCTCTCATCCTGTACCATTTCAAAACTTTTCTGAATAAAACCTGTTTTCTAGTGTGTGAATCACATGAACTTTATTTACCTAAGACAAGTAGTTTTTAACATGTATAACCACTTTAATGTGGGGCTTCATTTGTAATTACCCTTTATAATATTACAATAGTTATGATTAGCATGTAGTATGTTTTTCGACACATGTTTGTATCATGATTATCCAGGTATTTAGTTTGAAAAAACTTGAAACACAACAATGTCTAAACTGGGTATTTGTTCTGTTTATCTTCACATGCCAGAATCAAACATCAAATCTGTTATAGAAAACAAATTAGTGCACGTTCACACTCTGAACATTAGAATCTAGCAAAGATCTAAAACAAATTTGTTATTTAAAATAGACAGGCAATATTGTATATATAATTAATAATGTTACTAAGAGGCTGAGTTGCTGTTTACAAAGTACATATTAGTTGGAAGAGTGGAAAACCTCATCATTAACTAACTATTATGTTAGCCTCGATACAGTTAAACATCTTTAAATAAAAAACAAACTCAAGAAATAACAAGCTTGACATCTCACTTATGTCCTGGGGGGGATATCATTCCAGAGTAATGATATGAAACTTAACATTTTCACTTTTAACACAATTTACTCCACATTATTTATTTGGTCTGTAGTATAGCCAAAGTTCTAAGGTTTGTTGTTTTTATTTGTATAAACTATTTTAAAATAATATCCAACTTGAAATTTTTGAATTAAGTATGTACCTTTTGAATGAGTGGAAGAAGATAATACTGTTGTAAAACTTTATCTGTAACTATCTTTATATTTAGCCAATTATTTAAATATTTCTCCTGCTATAATAACAAATCTCTCAATTCTGTGACGTTTAAAACTTCTTGTGTCTCAACATTTCCAGGATTAGAAGGATTCCCATGCTTTTGTTTGTTTACTAGTGATATTTGTCTTAACAGGTCGATGATCCCAATGTTTTACCCAACTACCCATACAGGGATGATTCGACAGCAATATTCAAAGCCATCCGTAACTACGTTACCAAAGTTGTCAAGTTTTACTATGGTACGTTAGAACACATTCATATTTAAATGCATGTGAACCTGGAATTTAAAAAGTGTACCACGTTCACAGTAACAACTTGGAATGAACATTCTGTAAATAATGGGACGACGTCAAATATGTTGCAAATAAAATTACTGAAATTAGTATTAGACCTATCTCAAATATATTTGTTATTAGCACAATTATTACCCTAGTGAGTAGGCAGGGACAGGATAAGGTCTGTCTGCGAGTCATCTACACCCATTTTGCTTCTCTTTTAAAGGTTTAGCTTTTGGTAGATAAAAACACAAACTGTTGCACTAACCAACAATTATCAACTAATTTTCTTGGAGTCTTGTATCTCTGGTGGTATGGGTTCTCTACAGTAGTTTAGTATGTGGCAAATTAGCTCATTTTTTTTTCTGAAAACAGTGACAGCAGTGTAAGAAGTTTTCAGGTTTCCATGAGTTGGAGATTATGTCACTACAAAAAAGCTGTGATCAATGAAATAAATCTTATTATTTATAAGTGTTGTATAGCATCTTTAATAAAACATAAACTTCTCTTAAGTTTTTTTTTTAAGGAGTTCTGTAAAATAACTGTTGTATTTCTGAAATGTTTCACTTGAACAATGTCTTAAACTACTCAAAAAGTGAAATAAAATACTGTTAGTATTATTCAAAAAGTTTTTTTTATATATTTTTCATCAAAACTATGATGAATTTTACTATTTTTACACATTAGATGACCCACAGAAGGTTATCAATGATGTTGAGCTTCAGCACTGGCGAGAAGAATTAGTTCTAAGTAGAAATGATGGTGGTGTTGGCTTGTTGGTACGTATGGACGAGTGAATTTGAATCATACATTTACAACAAACTTCAGTGAGAAAAGTTGTTAATACTACTGGTTTTGTATAAGTGTAAAGTTTTTCTTTGATAAACTGATAGAAATCCTCAACAGTAGGGTCTTGTACCCCCTTTTCTGTATTGATTTAAAAAAAGATGTAGACAAATCAAGTTGACAACTTTCTCTGTCCAGAAAAGTATAATGTATTCTTTTGGTAAATGTGTCAGACTATAGGGTGATTTATTTTGTATTAGGGTGTTCCAGGAGAAACTGGAAAATTCACCACCATTGATCAGGTTATTGACGTCGTGAGTGTTATAATATCAACTTGTAGCATTGGTCATGCTGCAGCTAACTTCCAGCAATATTCAGAGTATGGCTTTCCACCAAATTATCCTGGAATTGTATGTGATGATGTTATTCAAGACAAAGTAGGTGTCGTTACTGTTGTCAAATCATAAAAAAAACTACATCCAATCAAATGTACACTCTTAACTACAATGATATGTTCTAGAAAATATTTATTGTCTTATTACAAGTAAGTTGTACGATGTCCAACTTGAATGAAAGAAGCGATTTATTTAAGTGATATTAAGGGTTTAAAAAATATTGCAATGACTTTGTAAAGATACATTAATTTGAAGAAGTTCAAGATTACATTCAGATAGTAGTCACTAATTTAGGAGAAGTGGTCTCGGACTCTTAACTGCTGTTCATCATTAGCCGTGACAGCAACTTTGTTTTCATAAGCCTTCGGGGTCACCAGGGATATGGTTTTGAAATGAGAAGACAACCAACCTATTAATCATAGGAATGACATTTAAAATGAAAAAAAAAAAAGTTTTTCATTTCGGATGGAGATTCTCCGAGAAAGAGTCCTTGTCAAGTATTTTGTGATATACATGGACAAAAGTAATGTTGTTATTACAACTGCCAATTCTGTAACAACTAGCATAAGAAGAGTCTGAGAAAACGTGACAATTACCCACTAAAGCGGTATCACAGCTTCTTAAAGTATAAGCTTGTTTAGATTAATCGAGGGATTAAAAAAAAAAACTGTGTAACTGTTTTTGTTTCCTGCACTGTTGTAGAGGCCACGCACAATGCAGGATGTTTTGAAGACTCTGCCAGATAAAGAAACTACTCTTGATATAATGGTTATAACCAAGTTGCTCAGTGCTAGAGGAACCAAATCTCTGGGAGATTTTGAAGTGCAGTATTTATATCACCCAGTCTGTGTAAGAGCTGCTGAAGAGTGAGTATTTAAAAAAAACTGACATATTTCAATAAATAGTGAAAAAAAAAAAACTTTATTATTTATGTTCAGCTGCTTAAAAGACACTAAAACCAGCTGCTGTATGTGTAATTGTTCACAAGTCTTTATTTATCAACAGGTTTCGTGCAGAACTGAGAGAGATCAGCAAAAACATTCAACAACGGAACAAAACTGTAGAATTCCCATACTGCTGGCTGGATCCTGAGATTGTTCCAAATTCTATTAGCATATAGAAAGAGAGAGAGAAGTAATCTAAGATATACAAAGAGTGTGATTTTTTTAAAAATTATTTAAGCTTTTAAAATGACTCGTTTTAAATGGAGCTTAATATAGATGTGGAAATGTACACGGAAGCTTATTATTATTTCTTTTTACCATGATTTAATCTTTAAATATGTAGGTGTAATAAATTCAGCTCATATTTTCTCACTTGCGTATGATTCTGGTTTTCTAATTAGCTTCACAATAAATCAAGTAATAGAACTGAATTGTAAAAAATTTCAATTTTATTTTAATGTACTTTTATAAAATATATGAGAATTACACCAATCTAAATAATGAACACAACTCTTATTAGTGAAATATCTAGCTGATAACACTGAGGTCTGGCGTATGTTTTCGATCTGAGAGATGGGATTCCAAAATCTTTCCAAACTCGTTCCTTCCCAAAAGATCATATGCTAGCGGCAACAGGTTCAGGATATGGGTATGTAACTTGGAATCGCCAAAACAGAATAGATCCATTCCTAACTCAAACCCCATCCCATAATCACATTCATCATTGGCAAATTGGACCAAGGTCATTATCTCCTGCAAGTCATCAAGGTGTTTATCTCGTTCTGTATCAGTTTTACTGTCGCATATCCTGGTGAGGATCTTTTTAAGATTACCTGAAAATAAGTTTTTCCAATTCTATATTCATTATTACTTCTATTAGAAATCACGTCATTAAACAGAATTTTACTATTATTTTTCAATCTTCTAATATTCCAGGCCAATCCTCAACCAATAATTTGTGCTCGATTTCACAACGATACTCTAAGTCAGTGGTCGGCAACCTTTTTAGATCGCGGGTCAATTATTTTTGTTGTTGAAAAATTTAGCATTGTGTTGGGTCAGTGATAATCATATAATTATTAATATCTGTACATGTATTTTAAATGTGTATGTTTATTTACATAAAAAAAAAATTAATAGTTCGACCAGTTTGATATTTTTCCCTGAAATTGATCTTAAAATTCTCCATATCCGTGACTCTTTCCTTTAATATCGTTGTTCTTCTCACATAGCCGAGAAACTTGAACTGAACAATGATTGTGCCCTTATGGGTTGCAATAGTGAAGCCAACTTTTGGCGGGTCAGCCAAATTATTGCCGCGGGTCATAGGTTGCCGACCACTGCTCTAAGTCCTAGCTACTTCCAACATACCACTTTACTATAATAATGTAGTGATGTATTTTAGAAAATGGATCTACTTACTGTTAGTTTCTGGGAGAGGTCTGTAACCAACATCATTCTTGTCAACATAGCTGAGAAACTTGAACTGAACAATGATTGTGCCCTTACGGGTTGCAATAGTGAAGCCAACTTTTGGCGGGTCATAGGTTGCCGACCACTGCTCTAAGTCCTAGCTACTTCCAACATACCACTTTACTATAATAATGTAGTGATGTATTTTAGAAAATGGTTCTACTTACTGTTAGTTTCTGGAAGAGGTCTGTAACCAACATCATTCTTGTCAACAGGAACAACTATTCCTGCTCCATGGAATGTTCTTGCCACCACCTTTTTTTCCCTCTTTTTAATTTTCATCGTTTTTGTTTCTAAACTATAGTGATGTTTTTCTGCCCACTTCTTTAATGCCTCTTGGATTTTTAGTAAGTCTTCTTTCATTTTCTTTGCACAAGAAGTCCGAAGAGCCTTTGTTATTTCCACACTAATAAACATACAATCAAAAACTTAAGACATTTCAATAATAATATTTAATATGAAATTGTCTTAACTTAAGCTACAAAACATACTTTGATCAGCTTCCAATATAAAATATATACAACGGATGACTTTAACACAAATTAATTCCCAACATCAACCTTATGCTTGACCAGATGGAACAAAATGGTTCTTAGTTATTTGTCCAAAACCGTACACCATCAGAAGTTCCTTCGATGAAAATTGGACTATTATAAAACGTGTGCAATGGATGTATATGCTGAGTTGGTGGAGTTTCTTTTTTTATATACTTGCACGAAGTGAACTATCCCAACTTTTGAACTGATAGATTACTGCCAACTCTTGTCTGATCACAGTTCCCAATCACCCTTGTAATTCACACATAGCACAATTTTTTTTAATGAATTAATGGGATGTGAACGATTGGCCCACAGATCCATAGTTCAGCATGCTAACCATTTGGCTGTGGTAGTGCATTTTATATTGCCAATGTAAGTAAATCTGCTGCAATACTTTACTTTTTTACTGAACATTACTCCATAAAATGAAGAGAAGTAAAAGTTTTAGGCAAAGAAATGGCTAAAGTTATACATTCATGTAGTGGATAGATGTTAAGCCTATTTAACCTTCTCAAGCTATAGGACGTTGTCATAAGATTTGTTTCGGAAGAGTTAAAGGCAACAGTAATAACTTACTTGACAGCAGCAAAGAGATTGTCACCCACAGGAGAAATCGTGCATCCTTTGGCAGCAGAATTATTAGCTACAAAAACGGGTGGATCGCCAGGTTCGTCTCTAATGTAAACGGTCAATTATTTTACTAACATCTCTCAGAAATAAAAACAAACAAACAACCATTCTTTTTATCCAGTTGTATAACTACTTATGCATAATTTATAAGACTGTGGTGCTTTAATGTTACTTAAAACACTGTGAACTTAGAAATCATCCATTTAGTATAAATACCATATCAATCTACTGTTCCCGACCATCAACGTAAGAATCCTTCAAATCTCAAAACAATGTAAATATTTCCTAAGTAGTATTCCTCATCTAACCATTTTTGTACAAAACGTTTGGTATTTAAAAGTTCTACAGTGAAAGGATCATTGATTTTAAAACTTTAACTGTAAAAAAATACAACAAAAAATTCTTCAACGGTGTTGTTTTATCGTCCTTTTTACATTACAGAAACACGATAAACTTATGGTTTCATATACAGTTAAACACTCAATCAATAACAAAATTAGTTTGGAAGGTAAAACTTTTTACCTGAAATATCCTAAATGATACTGAGTTTTGTCATCGCCTTTAATGACCGTCTGAAACTCTGGTGGATCATAGTAATATCTCCAGTGACGGAACAAGTCGCTAGGTTTTTGTACAAGATTGCTCTCGAGTTTTTTCCCCAGAATATCAAATGGTCCAACAAGTTCAATTCCCAACTTGTTTTTTAATGCATCTAAAACAAACCAGTTAAACTGCCTTTAGCCACAACTACTGCTAGTAAGACACTTTTTAAACCAAGCTACTTTAGAGTGAACTACTGCTAGTAAGACACTTTTTAAACCAATCTACTTTAGTATTAACTACTGCTAGTAAGACACTTTTTTAAACCAAACTACTTAATTTTCAAACTCACTATGCGAGTTCCTCTAGTGGGTATTATTTAGCAATGAAATAATTATTTAACCCTATTTTTATGGGTGGGTGTCAATGAGCACTTCTCATGCCCTTTTACA
>NW_013667360.1:38240-43552 GCF_000517525.1 Limulus polyphemus | reverse complement strand
TACTTTAGTATTAACTACCACTAGTAAGACACTTTTTAAACCAAACTACTTAAGAGTTAACTACAGCTAGTAAGACACTTTTTAAACCAAACTACTGCTAGTAAGACACTTTTTAAACCAAACTACTTTAGAGTTAACTACTGCTAGTAAGACACTTTTTAAACCAAACTACTTAAGAGTTAACTACAGCTAGTAAGAAACTTTTTAAACCAAGCTACTTTAATTTTCAAACTCACTATGCGAGTTCCTCTAGTGGGTATTATTTAGCAATGAAATAATTACTTAACCCTATTTTTATGGGTGGGTGTCAATGAGCACTTCTCATGCCCTTTTACAGAATGGTTTTTTTTTATTTAATGTCAGAGTTGTCTATTTATTTTACCCTACGTTGCGGATTTAGCAACAATTTGTAGTAGAGGAAAGTAAATACAATATACAGGAATACTGAAAAAAGCTGTAGATATGTATCTTGGAGAAACCAGACCAGGTTTAAGCAAATGCAATATGTAAACTTCATGGACACAATTATATTTATTCTTCAAATGAGCATTACCTTACCCACCACTTGTCAGAGTCTGAGTCATACTGAAACTTTTTTGTGTACAACAGACACATACATATTATTAAAGAATTGTTATATTTCATGTAGATACACATAGTAAATTTGGAATTAAGGTCTATTATTTTTCCAATACGGAGTCAGTCTACTGGACCGACCCTATGCACATTCGGTTAAGAGAAAGAATTACAAAAAAAATCATTATACATATGATAAATAGTCTTAATATTTCATAGTTTAACAAATTCACGTACAGTGATTATCAATTTTAGAAACATGTTAATTCAAAGCTCATAATACTGTACACACACAAATATAGAAGATGATAATAATATTTTATTTATTTGTTAAGAAACTAAATGTACCGGCTAATAAATCTTAATAATTTCGTGTCACATACTTCTGTGAAAACAAGTATAATTGAAAAAGATTCTGGCTTCGCAACAAGATGGTTTAAGCACTGGAGCTTTATGTGCAATGCTGGCAAGCAATTTGTAAGTAACCATTTCACAAAAAATAAACCATTTTAAATTTTAAAAACTACCTTCTGGCTTTTCAGCATTCATCGATTTACAAAAGTCCCAAAAATGAAAGAAGTCATCTGGCATGGTGACAAGAAACTTTGCCTTAATATTTTCATGGACATCATCTGGAGAAGGAGGAGGCTTTACTTCACTCGAGGTACTATTTTTAGTTTTCTGCTCCAATCTATCTACTGCAGAAGCCTTTTCTGAAAAATAAATAAAAAGTACAATTACTATTATATGTAAGAGTATAATATTTTCTAATAAATGTTAACATTTCAGCAATGAAATATGATACTTATATCTACTATAATCTTGAGCTACATCCAGCGTTCATGCAAAAATTAGGCATTTTTTATTATTATTCTCCTTACTTCTTGAGTTTAGAGAAGAGCTAACAAAAGTCATCACAGCACCAGAATAACCACATAAATAATCTGTGAACTATAAAAAGTGCCAATACAAAATGTGACCATATAATTATATTATGTAAATGCAAAGTAGAGTACTATTTGGCCAAAAATGACTGTCCTCGAAATTCATCAATAGAGGGCGTAAGATGTGATTACACATAGATAAGAATTGCAAATATTTCAATTATTATTATTCCATTATAACTGATTGGGCTTTATTGTAATATTTACTGAGTATTATGAGATCACAGGTTCAAAAGTTAACCCTAAATCAGATGCTTAAGTGCTGAAAATATTAGAACTTAAATCATTTTATGTTTTACTACCAACTAAACTCACCACAATCAGGATCTTCAGACAGTTCAGTTTTACGTTTCTTTGCAACATCAGCTTTCTGGATTGTACAGATAATTAATTATTACTCAAGCTGTCTGAAAATATTGTGTTTACTAATCACAGTAAGACTTAAAAAATCAAAGCAAGTAAAAAAAACTTTAAAATTTAGTGTAGAAAATAAGACTTGCACATTTGTGTTTAGTAAGAATATAATGACAATAGTTTACTTCTATGTTTGACATTGAAATACAAACTCAATAATTATATGGCTGATAACAATAGTTTTCATCTTAAGGCCTGTCAATAATTTTGTTGTTTTGGAGAAACTTAGAAATCTGCTGACCCTAAAAACATTCATCTTAAAACTTTTAAAGAAGCTTTGATCATTATCATTAAAAAGTTAATTAATATTGGAGAAATTTCTGAAGATTCATAATGCAATTACTTTTTGTAAAAACAAAAAGGTTCAGGGAAGAATCGGGAAATTACAGTCATATTACTTTGACTTCTATTAGTACCGAGGGTTTTGGTGAAGTCAAATACAAAACGTTTTAGTTGAATACTAGAATCAAATGCATGACATAAAAAAAAACTATTTGTCTGTCTTAAAAATTTAATTTTGTTTCTTAATTTTTCATTTCTATTTTTTCTTTTTTTTTAAGAGGATATCTGAAAAGATGGTTTCTACTATAAAAGTTTCTTTAATATGGTACTTCAAGGTACATTCTCAGTGTATTATTGAAAAATCTATAAGGTACATAAATAATGGATAAAGTGACTAGTGGGATTTGTTTTGAGACCCCCCCCCAACTCACTGCTATCGGTAAATATACCCACCCACCCCCAAACAGTGGCATAACTATCATTTTTGGGCCTCTCTGCAAATATTTATAACCCAGATATAAAAATTATTTGCTATACTGTTTTTAGCTTTCATTGTGCCTCCTTGTTGTGGTCTCTTGCACGATAGTTATGTTAGTGCCTCTACAGCGCTGCTATGAAATCATATAAGGGACAAGTTTTGAATTGTGTATCACCATGAAGAAATGGTATTTTCCTTCAAACAACCTAAAGTTTACAAGTTTGAACACTCGGATGAGTAAGGAAATAACAAAAAATGTGTCTTCTCGTTTTGTATTGTGTATCTAAAAATAATCCTGGTAATAGGAGAGTCGTGTACTTACACATGTGACAATGAAGCAATTAACAGCTAATTTTCAGCAAAATTACAATAAACATTGATAATTCTAATGTTAGAAAGGGGCGATTCTCTCAGAAATGTTTCTTTACTCGAAAACAGTTGAACAGTGTTAAATAGTAAGTATAAATGAGAAAGCTGAGCTCCAAAATTCAGAAATGTGAATTAATACATTAGAGGTAAGGAAATTAGGGAAGAATATATCTCTTGTGTGAAACAGTGGTACTGTGGAAAAAAAAGATTTGGTGATACCTGAAAAAGTACCAAGTCTAAAATTTGAGAGACACTGGACTATTAGTATTAAGAGATACTTGCCTAGTAATAGTATTGCTTAAATATACTGAACGTTATATTAGGTTTACACAGGTATTAATTAGCTCGATGAGTAGGGCTGATATACTTAACAGCCCCAGTAGTACTAGTTGTAAAACTACATAGGCATAGTCCCCCAAAAGGTTTAGGAGAGTCAGGGTGTTCAGTGGGCAAAAGGATGATCTAATTAAACTGAATGCCATCTTTCTTGTTAGCTTAGTCTTGATAATTAAGTTGATGACGAGTACATAGTTTATACACATTGAGATGTTTATTAATCAAAATATATTTAAACTGGAACATATATTACTAATAGTAATACTATTGCATTGTGGCTACAGCAAACTAACACCCACGGTAACTAAGTAAACAGCATCGTTACATCTATTACCATGCATGCATATACGCATATGTGGTTGAACTGATAGCCGTAAAGGCCCTCTCTTTTTTTTTCCAAAGTTTCAATAGTTAAAACAGATCAGTTTCAATTTTTGAGCCATTATATAATTTACAAATGATCATCTTATTTTTTCATGACTTCATTAACTTATCAAAATACTCACTGGTTGAATAGTTTCGTCGGTTGGTTTAGGATGAGAAAATTTCTTGAAATGTTCTGGATTTTTCTGATAGCAAGAATTTCCGTACTTGCAAGGTATCCCAGATCCTGTTTCTTCGTGTTTCTTTCCTCGACCACGCTTGTTCCCCGCCATTTTTCGTACAGACACCTACTGGATGTGGATTTAAACAAAAACGAAAAAAAATTGCTATTTTCCCCTTTGATAACGACGTATTTTAACTACAGTTTAATGTTTTAAAAGATGATAAATAAACATCGTACCAATCTCAATTGTATTTTCCACAAATGTAGAAGAGTTAATGTATTAAAGATATAACCTTTGTTATACATTGACTCATAACTGTTAAAATTCACAAGAACACATATTTACATCATAAATAATAATAGTTATTATTATAAATTGAGAAAAATAATATAATTGAAAGTAATCACAATGAAATATGCGATTGGTGCAAAATCAATCACACACAGAAAAAATTTACAATAAATTACATTCGCATACTTAGGCTAATGGGCACTTAAACTTTTCGTCAAGACTGTTTAGTACAAATATATGTACCATAAATCCTCACATGTAAGTATTATGAGTTCAAATATAACTTACAATCACCAAAACATAATAGACCTATTTGAAGCAACATGGGCACTGATTGGTTCTGCGGTAAGTCTCTGTATTTCAGATCTGGCGAGCTTGATTCGAATATGTGCAATAACACAAAATATTACTCGCATTTTAAGCTGTGGGTGCGTTATTGGGGTGACAGTCAATCATTTAGCATGGATGGGGGGTGTTTGGGTGCTGCTGACTGGTCGCCTTCCCTCTGGTCAATAGTTCAAAATTGGGCACGGTGGCAGTAACACTCTCTATTTTGCTAAAATTTGCTCTAACTATTTTATTATTATTAGGAAATAGTGTAGCAATGAAAATATATTTAAGTTGTTTTTCACATCTACAGTCACTCGTGTTTATAATTATTTTGTAATTAGCAGGGACCCGCAAAACATTTGCGACCAAATTAGTATCTTTATTGCAACAGTACTTCTTTGAATACAGGATTTCTGAAGTAATACAAAAGAATTCTAATCGCAGACACTGAAAGCTATAAATGCACTTGTTTTAGTCCTAACATTAGTTAAGACTTTATTAAGAACGGCCTATATTCGATAAAGAGATAAATTAACACTGTAACTTTAGTTCAGTTAGGGCTAAACCTTACTGCACTTAATATTATCAATAAATAATCCTCTAATATTATTCTACGACCTAACGTTTGACCTTTTTAAAACTTTGATAAGATTTTAATATGTTGTATAAAATGTCTACTAAAGTATTGTTACGTCTCCGTGTGTTAATTAATTTTCCGTAACTTCGTTTCAACGAAACATTAAC
>NW_013667360.1:35612-37353 GCF_000517525.1 Limulus polyphemus | reverse complement strand
AGCAAGAAGTAGAACATTCGCCAAAGTACATGATAGTTCTAGAAACAAGATAGCGTGAGAATTGTCACGTGATCTCGATGACGCAACAGTATATTTACGACCTTTCTGGCGTAACTCGACAATTTAACAAAGGTACGTTTTCAAATTGAGAAAAAGGTGCAATTTTTTGTACATTTTAGTCCAAATATCTCTTTAACTTTCGATCAATCGTAGACTACTCGCTTCCAACTGACAGGAAGACAAATTACTTAAATTACGTAATAAATTGCTATGACATCATTGCATCACCGAGAGACAGCCAGACAGATACAAACTGTATTTTATAGTATTAGATAGTGTGGCAATGAACACGTTATCCAGGCATTGTGCCAATCATAATTCCGAGCCACGGACCACAAGAAGGCAATTACTTTTACTTTATACTTTATTATTAATAATAATTTTGTATCTCCCCCTTCACAATGGCTGAGCAGTAAGTCTGAGGGTTTATACTACTTAAAATCGGGTTTCAATACCCGGGTGGCCAGAGCACAGGTAGTCTATTGTATAGCTTTGCGCTTTAAAAAAATACACTTTTTTATTTATATATATATATATATATTTATTTATTTATCTAACACCAAGAACCCAATTTAAATAAGATGGTTTTAATAGATCCTCTACTACTATCCTATTTACCTCATCTCATTTAATGGGTCATGTGTATAATTACCTTTTATAGTTGTTACCATATCAACTTATAAGGATCGTGTGTACAACTACATTTTATCATTCCTATCGGATAACGTTTTAAGGTTATGAATATAACTACATTTTACGGTTCATACCAGATCAGGCTCCAAGGATTGTGTGTGTAACTATACTTTATATTTATATATATATATACATTATATAGTTTTAAACCAAAATCAAGACTAGGATAAACTAGAATTATCTTTGTTTACTAGTAACGCCTAAACTGCAGAATTTACATGTTAACCAGATTAAGTGGAAAACGTTATCTCAGTTGGTTATCGAGCGTTATCTTGCAGGGACGGATCTATCTTCAACTGGTTGTGTTGTCACCTGAAACAAGTTTTTGAACTCTTGATAACAACGGAGATAAGATGCATAGAAGCTACTTCTAATATCTATGTTTCATGTTAAGTTACAGATGGGGCAGGATGCAATGTCGTAAAGGTGGTATTAATATCTCTGCAGCGATATTTACAATAGTAAGTAATATTTCCTTTATTCTAACCTCGGTTTCCCAAACCCACAGAATAGAGCAGGAGTGAGTGAAAATTTATATATACATATATATAATAGCCCAATCTCTGTCATGCTCTGTATCTCCTAAAGGTTATTCGTAAAAAAAGATTATATCTCAAAATGTTTATTTTCAAGAATACATTACAGGAAAATTATTAATTTTTTGGAATTCTTAAAATTTCATATCGATTTCAACATCACCCCGTCAGTCTTCGCATGTGCTGAAGGGTCAATCTGAGAAAAACAACAACTTATTATTAGTAACAAAAATGTTTATTTTTGTGGGGGAGGGGGATTTCACGAAAAAAAAAAACGGGAACTTCCTCTGTCGACTGATTGAAATAAATACTTCGACGGTAGGAGCATGAACGGAAAAAACAACTCATAAAGGGAGGAACATGTTTGAGTATATATTTGCTGTTATTCGGTTTATATATATATGTATATATATATATATTCTTTGTACCATGTCGAATAAAATAATTTTAAT
>NW_013667360.1:33292-35263 GCF_000517525.1 Limulus polyphemus | reverse complement strand
AAAAAAATTATATCTCAAAATGTTTATTTTCAAGAGTACATTACAGGAAAATTATTCATTTTTTGGAATTATTAAAATTTCATATCGATTTCAGTTCACCCCGTCAGTCTTATTATTATTAACAAATAACTTATTATTAATAACAAAAATGTTTATTTTCAAGAGTACATTACAGGAAAATTATTCATTTTTTGGAATTCTTAAAATTTCATATCGATTTCAGTTCACCCCGTCAGTCTTATTATTATTAACAAATAACTTATTATTAATAACAAAAATGTTTATTTTTGTGTGTGTGCGGGGGGGGGGGGTTTTCACGAAAAAAAAAAACGGGACTTCCTCTGTCGACTGATTGAAATAAATACTTCGACGGTAGGAGCATGAACGGAAAAAACAACACATAAAGGGAGGAATGTGTTTGAGTATATATTTGCTGTTATTCGGTTTATATATATATATATATATTCTTTGTACCATGTCGAATAAAATAATTTGAATTGAATTGGATATCTCCCCTTTGACATTTCTTATAGAAATGATAACTGTCAAAAAGCGCTCATTTCGGAAGCGGTTTTTTCTTGCGCTCATTAAAAAAACAAGGAAAGGTGGCATCCAGCGAAAAAAAGAAAAATCCTCGCAACTACTCAGCGAACGTGAGCGCTCTATTGTGCTGGGTGTACCAACTGCATGGAAAGTCAAACATTTTTTCCAACAGTGCATTGCAGTCAGTCTCCCTTGCTTGAATAGAAATGTAATGCAATTTTACATATTGAAATAACACAAAGAATGACAAAAGACGGTTGTAAACGGCCCACTAGACAATCATATTGCATATACGCTCTGATCCAAGAGGCTGTACATTTTGTATTTATTCATCATTATTTTGAGGAAATTTACCGTTGAATTGTTTTAACAGATATCTGCGAATAATTAATATTTTCTTGTAGTTTAAAGAGGAGGTTTGAAAAGTTAAAAAATCTGTCCATACTTACAGCTTTACTAGTAGTCAAAGTGTGTTGAGAAGGAAAACATTAAAAATTATAACATGCATTAAAAATTGTTTATGTCTTAGCACTATAACGAAATACCTGAGCTGTGTTCGCAACGGGAATCGAACCTCAAATTTCATGTTGTTGTTTTTGTTTCTTATATCCGAAACGCGTTTTTTCTTTGTTTATGTCTTGGCACTATACCGAAATACCTGAGCTGTGTCCGCAACGGGGATCGAATCTCAAGTTTAATTTATTTCTCTTATATCCGAAACGCGTTTTTTTTTTTTTTTTTTCATATACTGGACATCGTAAAACTTTTTCAACTTGGAATAGGAAAATTAAAGTCGAAGGAGTTTTGGCACTAGACGCTACGACAGTTATATAGATGAAATAGTAGTATTTTTTTTTCCAAATCAAGATCGCTCCTCTATCAAGTTAGTTACTGAGAAATTTCATTTTGACTTTAAATAATTTTTTTAAGGATCTCAATGAAAAAATCCGGTATGAAAGACGTGTTTATTAAAACATACTACAAATTCAATGCCAAAGAAACATCTAGAAAATGTCGTGTACGTCAAAGAAACTCTTCTTTGGAAGAAGGTATGTTTGTTTGTAATTAAGCACAAAGCTATAGAATGGGCTATCTGTGCTCTGCCCATCACGGGTATCGAAACCCGGATTCTAGCGTTGTACGTCCGCAGACATGCCGCTGTGCCACTGGGGGAGGGGGGGGCTGGAAGAAGGTAATCGAAATATTATGAATTAGATATTGAAAATTGTAGTTTGTTTTTTAAAAAAAGCTAACTGGGCTATTTGCTCAAGGAATTGAACCCCGGATTTTAGGGTTGTAAGTACGTAAACTTACAAGACTGAGGAAAGCAGTGGTTATCGTTGTTAGGTCTGATTTTCAAAAAGATAAAAATTCTACTTCTACAGTAAAACAAACATCATAAAGTACTTTCTAAGCCTCAAGTAACAT
>NW_013667360.1:28157-32292 GCF_000517525.1 Limulus polyphemus | reverse complement strand
ATTAAGTAAAGACTTGTGTCGTTAAAGTTTCGTTGAAACGAAGTTACGGAAAATTAATTAACACACGGAGACGTAACAATACACTAAACACGCCTTTTTTGTGTTGGTAAAGTTGTCACGTGTAGACGTTGTTAAATATAAGGATTTACTGTAAATAGATAGGTTGAATTTATACTAATACTATAGCTGTCACGTTTTGATGTTTTCCACGGTTACAAACAAAGCCCTAACAGTAGGTACGATGTAATTGTCATTTTTTTTTTGTTTCTACAGTAATAAAGATAAAAAAGCAGGTGTAAGACGTTGTAGAAAACTAACAAATAAATCATCGTTTCCGACTTACAATCGACGAAACGTGGCGTTTACGGAGTTATATCAACTTATTACAACGTTTTGTTTATTAAAAATAAACTCGTCTTGGTTATATATTTAACTAAATATTTGTTAGGTTAATATAGTTTAAGACGTGTTTTTATTTAATAGAAATTTAAACGCTATATAAAAATGAATTTCGATGTTGTTTCATTTCTTGCTTGTTAAAATCTCAATAAACACTCAGTCCGCTAAGAATTTTACGACATCTTTCGGAGAAGTTATATTTCTATATTTGAACGTTAATTCCACATTTTATGAAACCGAAAATGACAACCACGACATCATTACAATAAAGTGAGAATGATGACCACAACATGTCAGAAAAAGAAAAATACATCCACGACATCAGTTTAATAAACTGAAGATGACATCGTCTTTAACGACCAAGAAATTGAAAATGAACCGAAACATCAATTCAATAGACTTGTATGTGGAAACATAATAATGTCACTCTCACAAAAATTGTGAGTATATTATTTATTAATATTGATGGCCCGGCATGGCCAGGTGGTTAGGGCGCTAGACTCACAATCTCGGGTTCGAATCCCCGTCCCGCCAAACATGCTCGCCCTTTCAGCCGTTGGGGCGTTATAATGTGCCGGTCAATCCCACTATTTGTTGATAAAAAAGTAGCCCAAGTGTTGGCGGTGGGTGGTGATGACTAGCTGCCTTCCCTCTAGTCTTACACTGCTAAATTAGAGACGTGCTAACGCAGAGAGCTCTCGTGTGGTTTTACGCGAAATTCAAAAACAAACAAACAATCTCAACGATGTATCTTTCCAACAATACTTATTTTATCATCTACACGAATACTTAGAAATATTTCTATTGTTGTGTCAATCTTTCTATTGTTGTGTCTGGCACTTTCTTAGAAGATCTTTTTCTATTGTTGTTTCAGACTATATTTTATTATTAATTCTACTGACATTTTTCAGGCAGAAAGTACATGGGGCTTAATATGGAGCACCTGGGCGTTGCTGATGTTGGAAACACCTAATTTGTTTCTCGAAAGTAAAGTAAATACAATGACGCGGTCCTTTCAGAAACTACCACAATCAGGTACGTCACAACCTTCCATTCGGATACAGTATTTACCAAAACACAAGTATATGTATTCAAAAGTGATGTTGGAAACACCTAATTTGTTTCTCGAAAGTAAAGTAAATACAATGACGCGGTCGTTTCAGAAACTACCACAATCAGGTACGTCACAACCTTCCATTCGGATACAGTATTTACCAAAACACAAGTATTTGTATTCAAAAGTTATACCGAAAATGTGAAATTCCCAAATAAATACGTACAGTATTCCAAACATTATTTAACATAGCCGCAACAAGTCCTCGAAATATTTTGTTGTTTTTCAGAATTTATAGAGGATACTGTGTGTATTTTTTTGTTTTGTTTTGTATGCTGAAACTAAAGTCCAACTCAAGTCCATTATTGTAGTTAACAGTTAGTTAGGATGTAAACTTATTAAAATCAGTCACCTGCATTATATTTGTACATTTCAAACATGCATGGAAGGCGGTTAACCAATGGCACCCACCGCCAACTCTTGGCTCACTTCTGTTGAGCAGAATAGTGGAATTTGATCATCATTCTTGGAGCAGCCGCAAATTTCGGACAGCATTTTGGCAGCAACAAGATGTGAAACTTGGAATTTACGGTTCGGTCACGCTATCCATTAGGTCACCCTTAGTCTTTTGATTTTGCAACTCGAAACATCTAAAACACACACACAAAAGGAAAAAGTTAAACCACTTAAAGGAAGATAGTTAGATGGTCAATTTTCAGCCAAACTGTGTCATGTGACGCATTTTACCAAAACATGGACCTTCTTCAGAGATATTAAGAAAAAAATTATTGATGTAGTGTGCTTTACGTGATTTCTATACCCCCCCCCCCCAGTGGCACAGCAGTATGTCTGCGGACTTACACTGCTAGAAACCGGGTTTCGATACCCGTGGTGGGCAGAGAACAGATAGCCCTTTGTGTAGCTTTGTACTTAATTACAAACAAACAAAAACTTACACTACTAGAAACCGGGTTTCTAGAGCACATCTAGCCCATTGTGTAGCTTTGTGCTTAACTTCAAACAAACACAATTTGTTTATATGTGTCTGCCTCAAATATATCAAAAAATGAATGTTAGTAAAAAATAAATAAAAAATCTCGAATGAAAATATCTCGGTAGTCGTAGTTAACATATATAAGAGTAACGTATATTTTCAAAGACTAGTCAGTAGATACAAAGGTTTTGTTGACGTCAGCACGATATGTAATTTATTTGACGATGATAAAATAGCTGGATATGGGCTTATCAAATTCCTTTTGTATCACACAATATAATACACTAAACTGTGTACAGGGGAATGCCGGGCTTAGAACGTAAATGAGGGCACCACCTGCATCTTTCTACAATTTTGTCCGATGCAAAGATACCACTGCTACGCGTGGCATTAAACGTCACTTTCGTTCCGCGTTGGCTTCATCCATTTTGTTGTCGACCTCCTCGTTCAACTGAGACCTCATAGGCGGTAAAATTAAAATGGCCACGAAACCTGAACTATTTAAACACGATATTTGGAAAACATATCTGAGTTGTTTTATCAAATCTCAACAATCTGCCTGTTCCCCACAACGTCCTGTGACGCCAGACGGACAACTGTGCTTCATATAATACATAGATAGCCATTACGGTATTAATATTTTTAGTATTATCAACCTGTAAGGTATTTGATTCGTACGGGGATGAAACGGTCGGTTGAGTAACCCTTCGCATTCAGGTATTGTTGTCCTGTATTTTGAACTACTGACCAAAATGAATGCAGTTTGTCAGCAGTAACCGTCGCCACAAGAGGGTTGTCTGTCTTCTGTAAAGGAATAACACTTTTCTAACACTCCCACAGCTGAAAGTACGAAGCGTGTACAGCGACATCGCAGCCCAAACTTTGAATCTCCAGATCCACAGCTCAGCACAATAACCACTAGGCCACAACCAACTCATTATTAGTTTTCTTGATATTATACTTCTTGTGCTTTGATTTTAATTGTTATAAGTCCTCAAACTTATCGCTGAGCCACCGTAGGGCAAACCAACTCATATATATATATATGGTACAATTATTTTCATTTTAATTGAGATTTTTATTAATGCTTTATAAACCTATTTACTTTCAAATTTATGCAAGCAACTATATTTGTAAAATGCTACAAAAAAGGAACAAAGGGAATCCTCAATAGCCGCGGTTTTAAATAGTTCTCAAATCGCTCAAGAGATGGAGCTACGAGCTAAAAGTTTGTACTTGAAAAAATAAAAATCAGAGCCGTTATATGAACCGCTATGCCGCGCTAACAAAACTTCTGATTAACTTAGTGTAAGTTTATCACTGCACAAATAAATAAATAATAAACTTGTGATGAATTTTGTACAAGTTTGGATGAATATTGTGTGTTTGAAATTGCAGTGGACTTGGGCCTTGTGTTATTCGAAATGATACTGAACACAATTTGGATGGTCTGTGGATTTATTTTAATATGCGGATATTTGGTAAGTATGTGTTAATTTTATATTCCCCTGGGGTAAAAAAAAATCTACAGTCCAGAATTAACTGGGCCTATTTTTGTTAAATAAATGCGTATGCCCAAGGATAACACAAAAGAAGACATCAATTTTTTTGCATGTACTTTATGTAAATTCATAGACTGCTCAACCAGTCAGCCCCTCCAACCACGAAATTGTTCGTTGTTTCTTATC
>NW_013667360.1:23908-27157 GCF_000517525.1 Limulus polyphemus | reverse complement strand
CCCCCCCCCCCCGGCTGATATGGCGAGCATATTTGGTGGGACGGGGATTCGAACCCGCGACTCGCAGATTGACCGTCTCGAGAAAAGAGCGAGAGCAACTGTATATCTGGGAGATTGCCCGTCTCGAGAAAAGAGCGAGAGCAACTGTATGTCTGGGAGATTGCCCGTCTCGAGAAAAGAGCGAGAGCAACTGTAAGTCTGGGATGAGAACAGTCTGTTGTTACGCGACCAATTTTAGAGACGTAACCAATTTTCTAGCTTTAACAAATACTTGCGGTAACGTTATGGAGATCAGGCATTGCTCTTCTTTCTCTCCCTCTTTCATAAAGTTCCAATAATTAGTTTTCTAAAGCGTTACTAAAAGTAGAAGAAAAAAAGAAAACGTTGGTGCTATAAGAAGTTTCGTGCTGAGTGAGAAACTAATTCAAACTGAGTCGGCACTCCAGTTCAACATGGTAGGTTAATTCTGTTTTCACGTCGTTATATAGTTGGTAATACTCATAATGTAGTTAGTTAACGCGGTATGAATTAAAAATCATTAGGCCTTTCAACACTTCGCGACCTTTCTACGATCAAACTCCAACCAGAAATGATATTTAATACTTATATTTAGCCCTACCATTCAAAATTTTTAGCGATAGCCTCACTGGATGCATTGAATTTACTTTTTCTTTTTGATTAAAGTTGTGAATTATATCTAGCAGTCCAGGTGTTTTTTATACAATATCTTGATGTGTTATCATTCGCGGCAGACCCCATGCGATAAAGACAAACATGCTTTCGTAAATAAGCAGTAAATGTTTCTGCGAGTAAAAAAGTATATATTCATAAAAACAAGAAACAATATTAAAATATAATTCTTTTTTTTTTCCTTCTCATATATACTAATACGACGTGAAATGTACGCACCACATATCTCAGGCACTATTTTAAGCAAAGGTGCAGGTCAGGACTATGTTGTAGCGCCATCTAGTGGCAAATACATTCAATTACCACTGTATCTACTTTCGGTATTAAAAGGTTTATTTGAAATTGTGAATTTTGGTATTTCTGATGTACCCAATTTCCTTACAAAGGGCGACAATACAAATATTTAATAATTTGAACAAACTCAGTTTTATTAAATTAACATGAAAAGCACAGATAGTGTCGAGTAATAGTGTTCAGAGTGGTAGTAGCATAGGTATATACTGTATATATACATATTGTTATAACGTGTTCTATCTTTAGGCGGGCTCTTTTGGACTATTAAATAAAAATAATACCAAGTCCAGCCCCTCAATGACAATGAATTAACTTATTGGTTCAAAAAAAAATCCCACACGTGCAAGTATTTTAGTGTTTATTTTCGTGTTTTTCTATAAATCTTGAAGATGCGTCGTAAGTTACTTCCATTTTGGAAGACATGAAAAATTCCAACTCTTAATATTTAATAACGATTATAAAGTTCAAAGATGAGTAAGTTTGTATAGCGTTTAGGAGTTTGTGTTTTATTTCATTTGTTTTTTACAAATTACGTAGCAAGAACTAATATACACCGCCCAAGAATCTCAGCACCTAAAGTTAAGTGAAGAAAACGTAGGATTTCTAAAATATGAATTTTTTTAAATATTTGACTTTATTAATACCATCGCCTCAACACACTTCTGATTATAGCCCTATTTTAAGTTTGACTTTTAGTTTTTCTAATGGTCACATTGTATTAAACACTCCATTTGGAGTTACTTGTAGAACTTGGTAGATCGTATTTGTACGACTTCTGTTTAGTCCAAGTGTGCGTCCAAGGGTCTTCTAAACCAGTGGTTTCCAAACTCTTTTAGTCTAAGGCTCCCTTGATGTGAATAAAAAAGTTCGAAACCCACCAAACTATAACAATTGATTGAAAAACAATAGTAAAAACAGTAACATCTCCTTTAGACAAACTGTATCATCTAATTAATTCAGCATAATTTTTATCGGCTTATTGTTTATTTAGAATTTAAATTAATTCAGAATATTTGTTTTAGGCCTACTTTTTGGCGGCCCTCAGGGGGGCCTCGGCTCCCACTTTGGGGGACGCTGTGTTAAACTACAATGTATCGCACTTGCGACAAAAATCAAGGATAAACCCTAAAAATGCTAAACTGTATTCTGTTTTCAACGATCTTCATATTCCTTGTTAAAATCCATTACCCGTAGTCTAACAATATTTTGGTCACTAGTAGAATGTTTGAAGTTTTATTGTTGTTTAACCTAAATGTACTGTTTAATTAATTAATCTTATTTAGTTACTCTGAATACTGGTGACTGCTTGTAATATTTTTAATGAATTCAACTTGATTTTAGCGGAAGAATCTGGGCTTTGTGGTTCCTTGGATTATGACGACGTTGATCGTTATTATCTATGACGTCACTACAACCGTGTATTATACATATCGTCTTGTGGTGAGTGAATAATGTTTCTGAAGAAATAAGCCACATTTAAACTTATATTACGTCATAGTTTTATTCTTAAAGTGAGATTAGCGTAATATAAACTACATTTTGTAGTTTGGGCGTAGATGAATAGTAAACCAATTAGAGCAGATTGTTGGTTATTAAACCTAAACCAACACGTAGCTTGAAACGCACGAGGCTTTTTAAGTAATGCAACCAAACCATTTTTATAATGGATAGAGAAGTTGAGAAGATTCTAAGCCTAACTGAACGCACATAACATTGGGTGCTGTTGGCTAGTTGTCTTCCATCTAGTCTATGAAACGATTAGCACAGAGAGCCCCTGAGCAGCTTTGCGCGAATATCCGAAAACAAATAAACAAACGAAGTTTTCCGAAAAAATAAATGACGATTTATAAAAAAAAGTCACCGTGGCAGTAATTAGGAAAGGGAAAATTTAAATAAATGTGCAACTCGTAAAAATGGGGGAAAAATGGATAAAGTTTCGGAATATCTCTGAGGGCATACCCCCCAAAAAACCTGAATGTTTCATGGAGAACAGAGTCCAGGAAGTAGATACTAAGACTGCTAAACTCGTAAAAAATGAGAAAACGAATAAAGCAGGAGTTTTAGAATCCCGTGGGGGGCATAACCAAGAATCCGTTAAACTTTCATGATAATGAGAGATTGAGAACTTTGTACTACAGATAACCATCCAGACAGACAAACAAAAGACAATTTATAGTATAGAACAAGGGGTCACTAAACTACGGCCCGCGATGTCTGTTCATCCGGCCCGCCGCTGCACTGTGCCACAAATGAGCTAAAATATAA
>NW_013667360.1:21907-22992 GCF_000517525.1 Limulus polyphemus | reverse complement strand
ATTTTTTCTTAATTTTGTCTTCTATCTATTGAGAGATAACTGAACTTCCAAATATTTTTTCTCCATCTATTGAGAGATAATTAAACTTCCAAGTATTTTTTCTCCATCTATTGAGAGATAATTAAACTTCCAAGTATTTTTTCTTAATTTTTCTCCATCTATTGAGACAGGGGTCACCAAACTATGCCCGTGGGCCAGGTCCGGCCTGCGAGGTCAGTTCATCCAGCCCACCACTGCACTGTGATACAAATGAGCTAAGATATAATTATTTATGTGGAAATATCATAGATTATAGATAAACTTACTATGTAGAAAAAAATCTGATTTTTGCATCTGACAGTAATATAAGTTTTAGGAAAATCAGTGAACTAAAAAATTCGGCGACTTTTTGCGACTTTGGATATCGGAGCGCTTTTTGTGTAAGTACCTGCAGTGAGAGTTCATTCCTGCAGTCACCTCTGCGTGCATTGTATGTGCATCACAGAAGCGTTGGCATCCGTTTGCAGCATGCACGGAACAACAACTGGAGAAGACATTTTCATGGAAGTGCAGAAACTTTGCAAGGCTATAACCTTCAGTGGAATCAGCTTCGATGTGTTACAGTTGATGGAGGAGAAAACATGGCTGGAGTGAGGAAGGGTCTGGTGGGGCAGATACGAACTAAGTTGGAAGATCTTCAATTCCCAGGCGCTCTGTTTATACACTGCATTATACATCAGCAAGCACTCTGTTGGAAAAACTTAGATATTTCTTGCATACTGAAACCAGTCGTTTCTGCGGTGAACTTCATTCGGGGTCATGCACTTAATCACCGCCAGTTCCAGGCTTTTCTTGAAGAAATTGATTCTGAATTCTGTGACTTGCCTTATCACACAGCAGTGAGGTGGCTCAGCTGCGGTAAAGTCCTGTTTCGTTTTTATAAGCTCCGAAGAAAAATATATATTTTTCTCACCGAAAAGGATAGAGCTGATCCACTTCTGTCAGATCCTACCTGGCTGTCAAAGATCTCGACAGAATTGAGAGTGACACTCTTCTGTTCCAGAATCCGTTTGATTGTAACCTTGATGACGTGCCAGTCGAACTAT
>NW_013667360.1:13996-21142 GCF_000517525.1 Limulus polyphemus | reverse complement strand
ATTCGGATATGTGCGCACTGGTTGTGATATAACTATCTTATTGCTAATGTCGCCTTCTTTGATAACTTTTTGGAAAATAAACATGTTTGTTGTTTTTATCTTTTGTGTATTCACTGTATTGTATTGAACGCTATATCAACCAATGGTTGAATATTATCTATAGCATTGTTTCAAAGCATCTCTACCCTTACCCACTGTTTATTCAAATTCTCTACAACTAGATCAACTCCAATAAACAATGGATACTTATGAGCCTAACACAAAAGAGAAGCAAATAATTTCAGAATTGAATTAAAAACGAAGATAATTGTACGTTTAATTCACAAATACATCATTTATTAACGACCACGGTTTTGCCAGTAAAGGCATCATCATGTACCAGAAGAAGAAATTAACTTGTTTTTGATGATGAAAAATAAATTGAAACTCGAATGTTAAACATAAAGAAAATGCAAATTTCGCTTTAGTATAAAACGAAATTGAAATGTAGATTAAAGGATTTCATTGACTCTTCTACTATCATTAACACGATTTATTATGTTTTGATTATCTAGAAATCTCTGAAGACTACTCCACCGGAAACACCAGGAGACAAAAACGCTCTAATATTTCTTCTTGTGGGGTTCTCTCGGTGCGGAATCATTTTCTGGTGCATTAACGTAAGTGATAACCACGTGTAAAATGTAATATTAATAAAGCGCCATCTATACGTTTAAAAATAATAAAAAAAATTATAAAAATATCTTCAAGAACGTGATGTGACGAAATTGACATCTACGTATTTAAGGATAATATGATAAAAAACGATATGATGATGCAAATTGATAATAATAATTGAATGTAACGAGATTATTACAGTCATTAAAGCAATATCTACTTATTCAAAAAGGAGGCAATGAGAACGATAGCTACCTGTTCACAACATAGCGTGATGAGGGTGCCATCTACCGGTTTAAAAATAATATAGAAGAAACGGTGTTTAAATATAAAAACAAAATGACAAAAGATAGTGCGGAACTAATACGCAGAGTGATGAAAGCGACATCTATCATTTTACCGTAATAGATCGGGACGCTATTTAGGGTAAAAACATGAAGTGAAGTAGAACGTACAGCGCCATCTATTAAACGGGAAGAAGATTTGCCTATTTCAAAAAACGTTGATTACAATCGTTTTAAATATACTGACAATGAATGAAAGATATTTTATTGTAGCGTTACATTTATACGACAGTGTACAAGGTACAGAATTCAGTTGTAACCCTTATTAAATCAGACAATATCTAGATACATCGTGTTCTCGATGTAATAAGTCTCTTATATAAGGAAAAGGTGAAGTCAAGAAATCTCATATTTATTTCACAATGATTATATTTACTTATTTATCTATTTATTAAAGTAGTTACATATTATAATATAAGCCTACTGGCTTAGGTGCTCGAGTCTCAATCTGCGGGTCGCAAATTCGAGTATCATCACCAAACATGCTCGCCTTTTCAGCCGTTGAAATGTAATGGCCAATCTCACTTTTCGTTGTTAAAGACTAGTCCAAGAGTTGGTGGTGGGTGATGTTGACTAGCTGCCTTCCCTTTATTCTATCACTTGTAAACTAGGTTCTGCTAGCGCAGATAGCCCTCGAGTAGCTTTACGCGAAATTCAAGAAACAAATAAAAAGATGAGCTCAATTTGGGACCTTACAATTACTGCCGTAATTTAACATGCAGCGCCACCTATAAGAAAATGTGAATTTATTAATTTTTTATCATAATTTTATTGCTCGAGTGAAATATTTCTTGTTCGAAATTAAACTAAGAAAATGTATTAGTTTGTGGGTTTTAATTCTTTATACGTTTATTAAATTATTTAATAATCTCAGTATTTAAACTATATTAATTTTGTAATATTATTATTTGTCCAATTTCTCCAGGCAACATTTTTAGTCTTAGTGTTCCGGAGGACACTAACCACCAATGACGACAAAGTTTCGGAAGACGACGTATCGGTTAGTAAACAATACTTCTTAACTTAATAGGTTTCATATCACAGTGTTATGTCATCAATATTTTACTTCTACGTTATATTACACGACAAAATAGTAATGCTGAAATTACACAAGGGCTTTATCTACGTTGAAATACTTTTATTTGTATTGTTGCCTGATGAAGACTCCAGTGAGAGGCCGAAAGCTCGCGAATAAGAGAACTGTATTTTAACGTAGTCCTTGTATGATTCTACATATTAATTTGCTCCCCAGTGGCACAGCGGCATGTCTGCGGACGTACAACGCTAGAAACCGGGTTTCGATACCCGTGGTGGGCAGAGCACAGATAGCCCTTTGTGTAGCTTTGCACTTAACTACAGACAAACTATATATTAATTTATCTACGTTATGAGTATTAAAAATTAAATAGTAACGCTGTCGTGTACTGAATTAATTAGGATGAATAATAAAAAAAAAGATCTATAGTTTATTAGGCTTTCAAAAAGTAAATTTTGGAAACATTTTTATAAACGTACTGATTCTGTTATGGATTACCATAAGATAAAACAAATGATTGGTTAATTATAGGACAGCGACCTAGATGGCTACGAGCAGTATCCATCACCACGTCAAACATCAAACGTTTCGAGACAAAAGAACAACGTACACTGTCCGGTAAGACGTTCAGTTTCGTTGTTCGAGGTCAGCAGCCATGATGCACGTGGTTCGAACTTGAGGGAGTTACGTCACGGTGATCGTGGCTTTCGAAACGCTGGTTTTGAGCCAGACACCTATAGCTTGATCCGTGAGTAGATATTTTATCTAGAACAATAATACGTGGTGAAAATGTTCTTAGAGTCGAAGTAACAACTTGAAAATAACCTATCTCTAATAAAAAACAGGTGGCGACGGTGTTCTTCTCTTTAAAAAAATCACTTACATATTTTATTATGTAGCATTGTGTTTAAAACCAACCAAATCAAAACACAGTTTAGTTAATTGTAATAGATCCGTAACACAGGTTAACTAACAGTAATAGATCCGTAACACAGACTAACTAACAGTAATAGATCCGTAACACAGGTTAACTAACAGTAATAGATCCGTAACACAGGTTAACTAACAGTAATAGATCCGTAACACAGGTTAACTAACAGTGATAGATCCATAACACAGGCTAACTAACAGTAATAGTTCCATAACACAGACTAACTAACAGTAATAGTTCCATAACACAGACTAACTAACAGTAATAGTTTTAGTGACACGTGAATGTTTCCATCTTGATCGGCCTTTCTTACAGATATATTATCACAAAATTCAACAACTATAACGTGTTAATGTTATTATTTCTAGGGTTGGTCTACTTATTACGTAATTTCTACAGAGCTCAAGTATTGATACCCCTGATGGGAACATGACAGATAGCTCAATGAGTAGTTTTGCGTTTAACAACAAACAAACAAACTGTTCCCCTGTGGGACAGCGGTAAGTTTACGGACTTTCAAAGCTAAAATCCGGGGTTTGATTCTTCATGACCCAGCTTTAATCGAGTGGCTAAATATTCTCAAAATGGTAATTAATTAACAGATTTCTTTGTTACGTAAATCTTACAAGTGCCCCCTAATGGTATTTCACAAAAACGAATTTTTCATCCTAAGATGAATAACAAATCAGTTAGTATATACATGCGTATAATTGCACTTTTAATCTTTCATATGTAAATAATTAAATATGCTACATTAAAACGATTTTACATGTGCAAGTTAGCAAGTCACGTGACAACCACAGCCGATATAAAGTGTGAGAATTCATGAAGGCAAAAATAAGTGGCAGAAGCCGCCAACCAAAGTATGAAACATAATAAAGAAAGGTTTTCTTATAGAAAGGCGACACAAGTCACGTATATATGTATGTTGCTTTCAAGTCATATTATTTGAACCATCGCATACTTCAAGGTGTTTAAGATTGAAATAGGTATTCATGTTATTCCACACGAAGATATACCGGTCAAGTCACCTTACGGATTTCTTTGCGATCAGATTGTTGAAACGGACACTGGAAAATCCTCCTCCTCCTCGAACACTAGATGGCTTATGGAAAGCACGAAGAGAGCGTTGGTGTGCTTTGGACACGAAAGACTTGCGATGGGGCCTTTTGCAATAGAAACTCTGCTTCAGGGTTATTATCAAGATGTACGATTATTAAATAGAACATGACCGGGCGTGTTCAAGTTCGAAAATCGTTTTAAATATAACGTACTCAATCTTAATGGTGTAAATTATTTTATTTTTATATAAATAAAAACTAGATATCGCAATACATTAAATTCAAGTTTAAGCTTTTCTGGTGTATCGCTGTCTTAATTTTAATAAGATAATTATTCAGTATTGAATATTTAATTTTAAATCTTTAGTGAGGTCTTGCTTTTAGAAGACATGCTAGAAGACTTGGAGGCTTCACCCACCTAATGAAAGACAATATTTAGATTTGCTAGTACAACTTTCCTTCAGGGGGTCACCTTTAAATAACAATAACAACAGAAAACGTGCAAACAAATCAAAACTTGTTTGTTTCAGGATTTCCGGCAAAACTACACAAAAAACTGTTTGCGCATAGCGACCTCTAGTTTTGTACTGATAAACTAGAGGGAAGGCAACACTCTTGGCTACCCCTATGCGACCGAATAGAGAGAGAGAGAGATTTGATGGTCGCTCTTAAAATACACATACGGCCCCTAAAATGAGACTAGCGATTTTTTTTACTGCAACCAGACAAGAACCACGAATCCTTGGATTCACATTCCGGATACGCTAACCACTAAGGCCACGCCTGGACAGGAATCAAAATTCTCTAAACTGGCTGGTGACCAAAGCACGTTTGGCCTTTCCAAGACGAATCATTTTTCCAGATCGTAAACGTTTTTAAATCAAGTTTCTGAAACCGTTTTATAACCGTTTGATTTCTTTGACTGTTTTTAAAGTGATTTATTCATATTTCTCTTGTAGGACTTCCACGAGTCTTCCAAACTCGATGAGGGGCACGAAGGGATTCGTTCATCAAAAGTTAACAGAAAACTTACGATGAATATACAGAAATAAAAGTATTGGTTCTATAAAGTTTTTGTCCTATAGCTAAAATCTAAAACGTCAAATTAAAATAAAATTACATTACTTCGAAAGTTTTGACTGTGAACATTATAATACGCACGCGCAATCTCACGAACCGAAGTCAAATCTTCTCATTGTCAATGTACGTATTCTTTAAAACTCTGACGAATAATCTGGAAATGTACGCTTCTGGGTGATTTATATTTCTAATTTATTTGAACGGGTTTATTATTCTCCTTAATTAAATGATTGGTAGACAAACTTTTGTAAGGCCTAGAAAAATACGTTTATATCTTGAAGGTGTCGATTGGAAGTTGATAAATCAGTACATGTGTGGATAGAATAAGATATCGTAGAAAGTTTAAAAAATTCAGTACAAGGTTATTCAAGAGTCATGCCCCCTTTAGGAGTAGGTACACGGAAGTGGTTAAACTGTTATAGATGTCATTCTTGTTGCCAACCGCCGGACAAAACGTGGAACATTTGTGACGCTAAGTTCAGACGGTGTGGTAAACGTGCTAACATTTGTGACGCTAAATTCAGACGGTGTGGTAAACGCGTGGAACATTTGTGATACTAAGTTCAGACGGTGTGGTAAACGCGTGGAACATTTGTGATGCTAAGTTCAGACGGTGTGGTAAACGCGTGGAACATTTGTGATACTAAGATCAGACGGTGTGGTAAACGTGCTAACATTTGTAATGCTAAGATCAGACGGTGTGGTAAACGCGTGGAACATTTGTGATACTAAGTTCAGACGGTGTGGTAAACGCGTGGAACATTTGTGATGCTAAGATCAGACGGTGTGGTAAACGCGTGGAACATTTGTGATGCTAAGATCAGACGGTGTGGTAAACGTGCTAACATTTGTGAAGCTAAGTTCAGACGGTGTGCTAAACGTGCTAACATTTGTGATGCTAAGATCAGACGGCGTGGTAAACGCGTGGAACATTTGTGATGCTAAGATCAGACGGTGTGGTAAACGTGCTAACATTTGTAATGCTAAGATCAGACGGTGTGGTAAACGCGTGGAACATTTGTGATGCTAAGTTCAGACGGTGTAGTAAACGCGTGGAACATTTGTGATGCTACAGTTTAGCAATTTTCGACTGCTCCCACATGGGGTGTAACTTTTGATTAATCTTGTAGTAGATGAACTTACAAAGATCCCTAGTGTCCAGCGTCAACAACTTTGACTATAGTAATTGTTCTGTACTATTCCTGATCATACTTAACTTACATTTCTAAAAACTCTGTATCTTATAGAGATAATTATTCATTTTTAAGTACTGAATTCAATGGTTTCTAATAATGTAAGAATAATTTATATAACCCAAATAAAAACATTCTGTTATGTTAATATAATTCATTTAAAAGATCGGTATAAGTATCTTATAACTTGTTCTTATTAACATTTGGAATATTTATCCGTCTGAGAAATTATTCTTTTTTTGAATTAAACAGGAAATCGTGACTTATAAACAATTAGTAAATTTTAATTAGATAAATGGTCATAGAAATATTCAATTCAGATAATAAGAATTCTTTCTGGATATGTTGAAAAAGGTCACTCTCTGATTGCTTTAATGCAAGTTGTTTTTAAGGGCATGTTGTATTTTTATGCAATAAAGTATGTTTGATAAGTGCAAAATATGGGGATATTACACTTACACTTTTCACACTTTTTGAGATCTTGCGAGTTATTTAACATTTAGCTAACAAAAGATTTATATTTAGGCCTATTTTACGTTTACTGTTATCAAAATTTTGTTTCGTTTTAACCATAATTAAAAAAAATTATTATTTTCCCAAGATCAGTCAGGTCATATATATATATTTGAAACCCAAAATTGTTGGTTTCATGCTTAGCACCTTAACACTATTGCTTTTATGTATATTACAAAACGATTAACAGCGTATTGGTGTTAGTTATCATGAGAATCCTGGCCTGTCTATAGTATTTATTTAATAAACCTACAAAACATAATTTAAATTGAGTAGTGGCATACATATAGGTCTGGTGAGGGAACTGCGAAAAGCCCATCTAATACACACC
>NW_013667360.1:8995-12996 GCF_000517525.1 Limulus polyphemus | reverse complement strand
TTCAAAACAAACAAGCAGACTACATGTGCATAGCTTTCCACGATCTTGATATGATGGACTAGAGAGAAGGCAGCAACCATCAGAAACTACTGGGCTACTCTACTAATATAGCTGGAGTTTGGTCTCTCACTCTTACAACGCACTAACGGCTACAACGACGGAATGTAAACCATAAACCCCCGGATTCAAGTGAAGCTCAGAAGGCCAACCATTAGGTCATGCCAGTCCACAGTTAAATAATAAGTGGATTAAAGTTTCAAGATAATATGTACATTGGGAACAACCATAAAGTCCATATGGCTTAACCATAAATTCCATATGGACCCAACTGGCTTTTAAAGCATTTTTTTCTAAATTTTTTTCATGTACCAAGCTACTTATAGGTACGTGACTTTGTTTGTTAGTTTGTTGAATTTTTGTGTAAAGCTATTCGACGAATATCTGTGCTAGCCGTCCTTAATTTAGAAGTAATAGACTAGAAGGAAGGCAGCTAGTCAACATTGCCCACCGCCAACTCTTTGGCTGTTCTTTACCACTAATAAGTATTATAACAAGCCTTCACGGCTTAATGGGCGAATATGTTCGGCGACGGGCTTCGGACTCGCAGATTGTGAGTCGCTTTCCATAACCACCAAGCTATTTGCCAGGATACTTATGAGTGAAAAGAAATAAGAATATATGAACCACACTATATCTGCCATGTTTAGGGTTTGTTTGTTTGTTTGTAGTTAAGCACAAAGCTACACAAAGGGCTATCGAAACCCGGTTTCTAGCGTTGAAAGTCCGCAGACATACCGCTGTGCCACTGGGGGGCGCCATGTTTAGGGCAGGTATTTTATATTTTTATTATATAATACGTAAAGGTTTGAAAACCCTATAACTATCGGCATCACGTTTCTTTTGTTTTCGGATATTCGCGCAAAGCTACACAATGGTCTATCTGTGCTCTGCTGACCACGGGTATCGAAACACGGATTCTAGCGTTGTAAGTCGCAGACATACTGCTGTGGGCTATATATATATAGTGCGTAGTTGAGTTATTTGCCCTAAGTCTTGATTGTTTATTTAGAGCAAAGCCACATTGGGCTTCCTGCTGTATCACCGCGAAGAACTGAACCCCGGATCTTAGCGTTGTAAGCCCGTAGACTAACCGCTGTCCCACCAGGAGACTTTTCCTAAGTCATTTATTATTAATGCTGATATTTATTCTAGAACTTTTCGGGTATCGAAACTCGGTTTCTAGAGTTTTAAGTCCGCAGACATACCGCTGTGCCACTGGGGGGGGGCAGACTAGAGGGAGGATAACTAATCAACATTTACCCACAGTCAACTCTTTGGCTACTCTTGTTTCACCGAATAATAGGATTTGACTGTTACATCTATAAAGCACTCACGGCCCCATACTGCAAAACGCGATTTTTCTTTATCGGGACCCAAACATTGGACCCTTAGATCCATAGTCCGGCAAGTCGACCACTACTTCACTCTCGGCCCCTCGTTAATAGGAAAACCCGACGTTGAGTTGTAAGTCGTGCTTTAATACATAAATGTTAAACTAACAATATTCCATTCCATGTTTTTAGCTGATGAAGAATCGGCCCCTCGTTAATAGGAAAACCCGACGTTGAGTTGTAAGTCGTGCTTTAATACATAAATGTTAAACTAACAATATTCCGTTCCATGTTTTTAGCTGATGAATAATTAAATAGCAATTGAAAAAAAAATTACACAGATCACAGAATTGAAAATCTGAGACATTTTTTGCCGTTCGCTATTTCCGAAGACCACAATAAGTTGCTCAGATTTAAAAATAAACTCTGAATTTCTGTTCATACCCCGAATTATCAAACCCTTCTTTTCGATACTGTATTGATTAACGGCTCAGCGATTCGTAACACCCCTATAATTAAAACCACATCTAACTGATTAATCTCCTAACTGAGAAAAGAGGGCGCTCATACGCGAGTTATAAGTTCGCTATCAGAAAAATTCTATCTATTAATAGAAAGTATTATAACAACAATGGTGGGTCTACTACAAGACAAACTGTAATATTCCGGAAGATGGTTTGTAGATAATAAGGTCTACTGGACAAACTTACTTGCCTGTACAGATCAGTAAAACAAGATATGAGAGGGACGTTCAAAGGGACGAAGGACTTTCTTGCCCGCACGCTGAATATTAGTAAATTGGGGAAGACAGATAATGCATTATACGTCCCCTACCAGCGGTGACACGTTTTCACGATAGGGAGCGTTAAACACAATTCAAAGATGACAGCTTCGAGCTAGTTACTTCTGAGCGTTAACATGCTGTAACAACTGGTAAGTTGGGGTAGGAAAATCTACACACACACCCTATAATCCTGACATAGCGATTCGTAGCTCCTTTCTTTTCGTTCGGTCTTCTTCTCCGTAATGACCTCAATCTCAACTAACTGGGGGTCGGCCAGTATTTTTGTGAACCTAGAAAATACATCAATCATATCTAAAATATCTGGTCACACACACACTTTCATTTTTTAACGGTTATGACGATTTGATTTTATTTGGAGAATCATTAAGTTTTGAGCCTTCGGTAGGTTTTCTGCAGGGGCCAATGTGTTCATTGATGTGGGCTTACCCCATTCTGTAAACAAAATGCCCAATTTTGGGCAAATCTTATACACTGATAAAGCTTAAATTTCAATAGAATCGATTTATATGCTCGTTGCCCCCCCCCCAGTATGTCTGCGGACTTACAACGCTAGAATCCTGGTTTCGATACCCGTGGTGGGCAGAGCACAGATAGCCCATTGTGTAGCTTCGTGCTTAATTACAAACAAACAACCAAAAATATGCTCGTTATTGTTATAGCTTCTCTATTTCATGCACGATGAAGACTCGATATCAATGACTCTTGGCAATTCTGGGCAACAAGTTTACGTTGTACAAGACCTAAAGATGACTGGCTATACGGTTCCTCAGTTTCTAGGGTATCAAACTTTTGTTTTCACAAGCACCACCTACCAACGTTTAATACAGCAACTCTTAATACGCCAGCTTCTCTCAAGATAGCTCCCCCGGTGGGACAACAGTAAGTTTGGGCTCTTATAATGCTAGAATCCGGGGTTCGGTTCCCCTCGGGTCGACACAGCAGATAGCCCAATGTGGCCTTGCCCTAAAAAAAAAATTCAAACAAACAAACAAACTTTCGAGTTATTCCCATTGTTTGCGACTTCATTGTATTTCATCACTTCGCAAATAACAACATTACAAGCCAGCAGTGGTTTGTCCTTAGGTCAAGGGTCTCAAAAAATATTCCTGTTATTGAACATATATATATATAGTTTCTACAACTTGAAAACTTCTTTAAACACCTCATGAGCGTCTGCAAAGTTTTTAAATTTGTCTTGAACTTATATATAAA
The DNA here is from genome assembly GCF_000517525.1 of Limulus polyphemus. Classification (NCBI taxonomy): domain Eukaryota; kingdom Metazoa; phylum Arthropoda; class Merostomata; order Xiphosura; family Limulidae; genus Limulus; species Limulus polyphemus. The sequence goes on along the minus strand of NW_013667360.1, from coordinate 9,588 downwards.
AAAACGAAACGTGTGAATTGAGAGAAAAAAAGAAGAATGTTTTAATTTGAATCATTATTAACTGAGTAATTAAGTACGCATGTCTGTACTTGTTATCATCTGAAAGCATACGACACACGACAAGTGCCTATTGCTTTCCTGGAGAGAATATCAAGTATACCGCTAGCAATAAAACAGCGACATCTATGAAGTTCCATTTTTTTTTACATTTGTTGTTTGCCGATTGTCTAATGATCAATAATTATGCTAAATAACTTAATCATTAATTAGTCGAGCATATTTTTTATCTTTTAATTGAATATGTATCGAGATATATTATTAAAACTGTGCAAAAGGAAACATTAAAAACTTAAAAAAAACAGTTTTCTGGTGATGTTGACGTCTCACCTGAAACAAGGCATACATTGTTATCATAGACCGTATTTTTCGGAATATAAGACGCACCCTTATTTTGAAGACAAAGTTTTTTGGGGAAAAAAAAAAGCTACAGTCGAATTTGAGAGATTTTTATTGAACAAAAATTCAATTTGATACTTTAAAAATTAGTTTATATTTGTTTTAAAAAAAAAAAAACCCAAAAAAAAAAAAACCCA
>NW_013667360.1:7035-8814 GCF_000517525.1 Limulus polyphemus | reverse complement strand
TGGGTTTTTTTTTTTTTGGGTTTTTTTTTTTTTAAAACAAATTAAACTAATTTTTAAAGTATCAAATTGAATTTTTGTTCAATAAAAATCTCTCAAATTCGACTGTAGCTTTTTTTTTTCCCCAAAAAACTTTGTCTTCAAAATAAGGGTGCGTCTTATATTCCGAAAAATACGGTAGTTGGTTTATCGAAAGCAGAGCCTAGAGATGCCCCTTATATCAGTTTCCACTGTATTATAGATATGTTAGGTAAAAAAAAACGTTTTACAGGTACCTGCGGTATTTGCACACGAAATATTTCAGGTTGTGTTTCTGAGTTTTTTCTTCCTTTATCAAATTAAAGATAAGATAACTAATAAACATTATTTGAACTTTTTGAAGATGTGAATTTTTATGCTCATTGTTTCACTACATGTCTGAAGTTCGGTTCAATTTCTCCACCAAAACACATGTCGTGAACACTAAACTAGATGTTATACTGACTTTCCAGAATACGGTTAATTCATTAATTAGAAAAAAATACATCTTTGTAATCTGTTTTAATTACCTATAATTCCGCTTATTATGAAATGGTAGGCCTTCATCAGATGCAGACTGACGTACAGAATGACGTGCTAACTGTAAGGCCACTGTGATCGAGGCTAGAAGGGATCAACTATACGATTACTAACCCTCATCTAGGGACACGGTAAACGTTATAACCTATATTAATCACACTGTAATACCCCTGCACGGGCCGAGTGGCAGTAATCATTAAGCACCCCCATGAAAGATTAAGGGAAGTCTGTGCTAATCTCAACCGGTATTTAATTTTATTACTTTTATACAGTTTGGTGATTTTGCTCTGTGAATCATCTTATCTTCTACAAACGGATTTGAACGACATTTACAGAATGCTGTTAATTTCAAATACTAACGGGTTTTGTAAGTAAGGGAGAAAATGTTAAATAATATTTTTGGTGGCGTTTTTCAGGCTAAGAAAACTTTCAATATGCCTGTGAGGGGGAAGGGGAGGGAACAGCCATAACATTGAGATAAGATCACTGGTTGTTGATCCAAAATATATCCTGGATTGCAAAGAAAATTAGCGATTGTTGTTCCATAATAAATAATAAAGATTTGAGACAAAAATCCTACTTTGACATTAGGGTTAGAATCCTTTACAATCACGGGTAGCGCTGATTTGTAAATGAAATAGTTTCATAGATAAAACATTACACAACGAAGCTTTCTCTGCTCAAGTAATTAGCGTTTTAATTCAGAATATGGATGAGAAACAGACATTATGACATGTAAATATAAAGATATATATTAATGTAGTATCCATGGAAATCTTTTCTCAATGTACAACATGTGTGTTTTATTAATCTTGATTCTCCAATAGCTAATGTACAGTTGCATCATAAATCACTTGACTACACAGATTGTGTTACTAAGGTCACTTGACTACACACATTTTGTTACTAAGGTCACTAAACTACACACATTGTGTTACTAAGGCTACTTGACTACTCACAGCGTCTTATTATAAATCACTTGACTACACATATTGTGTTACTAAGGTCACTTGACTACATACAATGTGTTATTACAGGTCACCTGACTACACACAATGTGTTATTACAGGTCTCTTGACTACACACAGCGTCTTATAATAAATCACTTGACTACACACAATGTGTTATTACAGGTCACTTGACTACACACATTGTGTTACTAAGGTCACTTGACTACACACAGCGTCTTATAATAAATCACTTGACTACACACAATGTGTTATT
>NW_013667360.1:3860-6127 GCF_000517525.1 Limulus polyphemus | reverse complement strand
GTGAGATACTACCGTGATATCTAGGATATTCAGCTAAAAATCTATATTTAGGGTTAGTGGTCCTACATAGTAAAAACCATATAAAACAGTGAGATACTACCATGATATATATAGAACATGATTTACCTCTTTATAATGTTATCCACCGTGAATAATCAGTCCTAAACTTAACCTTGATGTCGTTGCTCCAACTGAAAACATGGTACGTTAGTTCAAACGTAAATATTAAAAGTTGTCTATTAGGGTTATAGTTCAAATTAAATTTTGGTTGCAATATTTAAATTTAAAACGTTATTATTTAAAAATTTTGAGAATGAAATTATTAATATTTATATTATGATAAAACACATGGTTTCAATCAAGTATAGGGTGGGCCAATATCAACCTCCCCCCCCCTATAAAAGCGAAACTAAAAGTAAGGCAACACCATCATTATTCATTCTTGTTTGTTTGTTTTTAATTATGCACAAAGCTGCACAAGGGCTCTGCCCACCGCGGGTATCGAAACCCGGTTTCTAGCGTTGTAAGTCCGCAGACATACCGCTGTGTCACTGGGGGGCTTATTCATTCTTAAAATGTATTCACATGAATTCGTCTGACATTACAAGTTATCTCATGCCCATCACTGTTAGAATAAAAAAGTCGCTTGAAATCCTTATAATTGAAAGATATAAATCACTAAATTAGAGGCCGTATAGTGAGAAACATAAACAGTAAGTAATTAAGCATTTAATTCGTCACTGATCCGTCATCTTGGGATTTCAATATTCAGTTTTATTTTTATTATTTCTTCATATCATTTGGAAAGTAATTCTGTAAGAGCTACACTCTTTCGGTATATTTATTCCTTGATTATGGTCGAACGTTTCCTTATTGTAAGTTATAACCTTTTTATGTGTTATCATATATTTTGTTTAAATTATTAATTGTATTTTTGTGGTTTAAGAAACTAGATGGCGCTTACGATAATTTGGGTGGAGAGTGGTTGATTTATCAGATTACCCCTCGTGAATAGTTAGTTCCTAAACCATAAATTACAGGTCACTTGACTACCCACCGCGTGTTACTAAGGTCACTTGACTACACACCGCGTGTTACTAAGGTCACTTGACTACACACCGCGTGTTACTAAGGTCACTTGACTACACACCGCGTGTTACTAAGGTCACTTGACTACACACAATGTGTTATTAATGTGTATTTATTACGGAATACGCGTAATTACCACATAAAATTACATTTTCATTAAACACGATACGTGGCTGAAAATCCGTCCAATTATAGCTGTAACTCGGGTACTTTCTTTATGTAATCTTAAACCAAAATGCAATGGCAGTATGTATCCATTTATTTGCTGTTGTTCGTTTTCTATTAAAAATATATTTCTAGATATAAACGGCAAACAAATTAAGTTTTTTTTGTTTTTCAATTTAACCACCAGACTGTCTTATGCAAGTTCTTACTTACCTTCTGTCTGCCCTCTATACGGTACAGTATTGTTCTCCGTTATGACATTCACAAAAGCTTAGTATAGATAATGCATATTATTGTGTTTTCTCATACAAATTAGAGTAATTTATTTTATGGCTAATAGTCAGAGTAAGTGGAAGTGATTATCTTTAAGTCGGCGCGCATTATGAGATAGTAGCGCCACCTGCAGGAAGACTTTGTCAGTTGTTAAATCTTCCATCTGTTATTTAGTTTCGGTAACGTAACAGCAGCTGATCACGAGAGTATTGTATGTGATCAACCAGAAACGGCACGAGGTCTTCTCAAACGTCTGCCACGACACAGACCTTTTATTAGCTAAGCTACCTGTATAGATAACACCAAAATCACTGAGTAAGGAGACAGAGACATGAGAATTTTGTTCCTCATCCAGGGTCTAGAAGGGTAAAACTCGGATAGTTTTTCACGTCATGGCTATCGTTAATTCCTGTTGCTGTAATCACTCATTGAGAACCGGCAGTTTTGCAGCTGGAATTTACAGTTTGGTAAGTGAATGTGAAATGATGACTTGTTCGCTCGTCAATAATTAGTTCCTAAACCATAACCTTTATAATGTTTATAAAAACATAACTTGTTCCCTCGTCAATAGTTAGTTCCTAAACCCTAACCTTTATAATGTTTATAAAAACATAACTTGGTAACACATTGTGTGTAGTCACTTGACCTGTAATAACACATTGTGTGTAGTCAAGTGAACTGGTCACTAGACTACACACAATGTGTTATTACTGTAATGTGACTACACACAATGTGTTATT
>NW_013667360.1:0-3012 GCF_000517525.1 Limulus polyphemus | reverse complement strand
GTATCTCACTGTTTTATATGGTTTTTACTATGTAGGACCACTAACCCTAAATATGGATTTTAGCTGAATATCCTAGATATCACGATAGTATCTCACTGTTTTATATGGTTTTTACTATGTAGGACCACTAACCCTAAATATGGATTTTAGCTGAATATCCTAGATATCACGATAGTATCTCACTGTTTTATATGGTTTTTACTATGTAGGACCACTAACCCTAAATATGGATTTTTAGCTGAATATCCTAGATATCACGGTAGTATCTCAGTGTTTTATATGGTTTTTACTATGTAGGTCCACTAACCCTAAATATATATTTTTAGCTGAATGTTCTATATATATCATGGTAGTATCTCACTGCTTTATATGGTTTTTACTATGTAGGACCACTAACCCTAAATATGGATTTTTAGCTGAATATCCTAGATATCACGGTAGTATCTCACTGTTTTATATGGTTTTTACTATGTATGTCCACTAACCCTAAATATAGATTTTTAGCTGAATATTCCTAGATATCACGGTAGTATCTCACTGTTTTATATGGTTTTTACTATGTAGGTCCACTAACCCTAAATATAGATTTTTAGCTGAATATCCTAGATATCACGGTAGTATCTCACTGTTTTATATGGTTTTACTATGTAGGACCACTAACCATAAATAAATGTTTTTAGCTGAATGTTCTATATATCATGGTAGTATCTCACTGTTTTATATGGTTTTACTATGTATGTCCACTAACCCTAAATAAAAATTTTCAGTTGAATATTCTAGATATCATGATAGTATCTTACTGTTTTATATGCTTTTTATAATGTAATATATCCTGTCTGTGTGTAAGTTTTAATGCTTATTTCAGAAATATATATTAAAATTTGGAGAAATGAAAATAAATCTTTTTAATATATTTTTATTTTGTTAGGTTACGTCAGTTTATGTAAGGTTAGATCAAGTTAGATTAATTAGTAAATAATTACGTGTTTAATTGAATAAATAAATCTTTAAAAAATGAAAATATTAAATATTTCCCAGTCTTTCCACTTTAAAAATCAATTCTCTAAATTTTAATTTATGTATCTGAAATCTACAGTAAATTGAAAGTACTTGGAATGTTGTTAAGAGACGTAACAAGCGACATTGTGGAACCAATCGTAACATGATTGACTCGTATCACTGCGAGTTCGTTTGGCGTCGTAGGCATGAAAATGACGATCTCTTCAAGCAAATATTTAAGAATATTTCTGAGTTTTCACGTTGAGTTTGTTACATTGTCATTAGATACTTTGTATTATATTGATGTTTTTACAATTCTTTTAAATACATAGGTACATATGTAATGTTAAAAGTACTTCCTTTGTTTCATAAGCAATATATAATTAAGCACAAAGCTACACAATGGGCTATCTGTGCTCTGCCCACCACAGGTATCGAAACCCGGATTCTAGCGTCGTAAGTCCGCAGACATACCGCTGTGCCACTGGGGGGGCCGTAGATTCTTTAATAAAATTGAGTTAGTTGTGACAATATACGCCCATAAAGGATCCTACACCCACTCAAAATTATCTTGAAAATCCTAGAAATATTACGCAAAGCTGTTAGTTAATGGAATTCCTATAAACGGAGTGGCGTTAACACTACTATGTAATACAGGGAATAATAATAAAAAAAATAATACCGTAAAAAAAGAATGTATTGTTAAACAGTTTGTTTGAAATTTATTTATTGTTTTTAATATTTTTATTAAAAAAACATAACCAGAGTTGATTGTGGGGTAATACATTGAACAAAATGGAATATATATAATAGAACAAAGCGTAACTAATTTTTTTGGAGTGTAAATACAATACAAAAAGGAGTAATTGGACAAGTGTGTTTGTGTATATAGAGAAAGATTGGTTTTGGTTTGAATTTCGCGTAAACATACACGAGGGCTATCTGCGCTAGCCGTCCCTAATTGAGCAGTGAAAGACTAGAGGGAAGGCAGCTAGTCATCACCACAAACCGCCAACTCTTGGGATGCCAACGAATAGTTGGACTGACCGTCACATTATAACGCCCCCACGGCTGAAAGGGATTCGAACCCGCGACCCTCAGATTGCGAGTCACGCACTTTAACCACCTTGCCGTAGAGAAAGATAGATGACAAGATTATAACACAGTAAACTCTACTAAACGTACGCAGTATAAAAAGAGTAATAAATGCGATGGAGTAATTAACCGGTTGAAACTTACACGATGAAAGGTGGGGTAATAAATTAGCCTAGTATATATATATATTAGAATATAGGGTAACTATCCGGTATAATCGTGCGACCAGAACAAGGGGTAAAAAAAATTAGACCAATTTAAATATAGTACATTATGATGCAAATATAACTAACCAAAGTTTATGTATTAACAAAACACGAAACAACTGAGTTTTAGAATCGTAAATATAATAGAATAAGGGACAGTTTTTTGGCGAAAATAACTGACTAAGACGTAAATATACATGCTCTGGGTCAGACATGTCTATCAGAGAAAATAGCAAATGACCAATAAGAAAAAAAAAAACTCTCTAACTTCTGGACTTTCCCATAAAGTTTATGGTTGCTCAATTAGAAACAAAAATGACTGTTATGATATAGCCTTGATTCAAGATGACATCTACACGGCGAACAATAAAGCTTAAAAGCACTGCAAATCAACCAGTGGTTTCAAGTACAAAAGTGTACTGCCATTTTTGTTAGCCGTACAAACTACTTTTGAGAAATCCCTACGTTGATTCATACTAATACGGAATCTTAACCCACAACTTATACGTAAGAAACACCGACGTTATCCTACCGTATAACGTATACACGTGACATTAACACAGTTCTCCTACCGTATAACGCATACTCGTGACATTAACGCAGTTCTCCTACCGTATAACGTATACACGTGACATTAACTCAGTTCTCCTACCGTATAACGTATACACGTGACACTAACACAGTTATCCTACCGTATAACGTATACACGTGG
>NW_013667359.1:254717-259210 GCF_000517525.1 Limulus polyphemus | reverse complement strand
GTCCCGTTATTTATCATAGTGGTCATTCATTAAGCCGTCTATCTATGATAAATAACTGGGGACCTGGGGACAAGCCGTCTATCAATGAATGACACTTATTTATCATAGTGGTCATTCATTGATAGACGGCAAGTCCCGTTATTTATCATAGTGGTCATTCATTGATAGACGGCTTGTCCACGTTATTTATTATAGTGATCATTCATTGATAGACGGCTTGTCCACGTTATTTATCATAGTAGTCATTCATTGATAAACGGCTTGTCCACGTTAAGCTGTCTATCAATGAATGATCACTATATTTATCATAGTGGTCATTCATTGATAGACGGCTTGTCCACGTTATTTATATAGTGGTCATTCATTGATATTATTTATCATAGTGGTCATTCATTGATAGACGGCCGTGGACCCGTCATTTATCATAGTGGTCATTCATTGATAGACGGCTTGTCCACGTTATTTATATAGTGGTCATTCATTGATAAACGGGACAAGCTGTCTATCAATTGAATGATCACTATAATAAATAACGTGGACAAGCCGTCTATCAATGAATGACCACTATAATAAATAACGTGGACAAGCCGTCTATCAATGAATGACCACTATGATAAATAACTGGGACAAGCCGTCTATCAATGAATGACCACTATAATAAATAACGTGGACACATCTATCATACCTCTAAGAAAAGTGTTACAATATAGCTGATAAAGTACGTCAAGATAATTACAGTCCGGGAAATAAAGGCACAAGATAATCAAATAATTATATCACATTAACTATAGTCCAGAATAGGCTGTTACAATATAATGAATAAAGTACTTCGAAGTAATTGCTGTCTGAGAAATAAAGACATGAGGTAATCAAATAATCAAAGACAAGGTGATATAAAACTATCAATGGTATATCTCGAATTAACAGTAGTATAAGGAAGGATGCTATAAAAGGACCAAAGAAGTAGACTGTGAAGGGTGCTAAGACAACTAACCATGTAAGTGAAGTTCGTTATTATCTAACGTAACGTGTTACAAAATGGTTCATCATTAAAGGTGACTATACAGCCCAAAGAAGAGTGCGTCAAATGATCAGTAATATAAATCAAGTAAACAATATTAAAGTGACGTAACGTGTTACAAAATGGTTCATCATTAAAGGTGACTATACAGCCCAAAGAAGACTGCGTCAAATGATCAGTAATATAAATCAAGTAAACAATATTAAAGTGTACTAAGTTAGCGACTTGCGAATATCAAGTTAAATGTACTGCATATAACGATGCTAGAAAGTTATTCTGACTTAGATGAAATGCTTACAGTTATGTAAAGTGTGTGCTACAAAGCTTCAATGTACAAATTTCTAGATTATAATAGGCAAGAAAATGATATTTTAAAAAAACATCAAGAGCCTACTTGTAGGCCAATCGAGTAAAAAGTAAAACGCATTCCCCGATGTACGTCAATCAAACATTAACGAATAACCGTATTATAAAATAACTTCTGGTGTAGGTTAAGTAAATACTGCTGAGCAAAGTGCGAAAAAAATAATCACACAGACCTAAACAAGGAGTTAATAATTAGCAGAGTGTGAAATAAAATAGCTAAATTAATTGTGTAGGAAAATAACCTCAATAAGTCAAATAACTACTGTTTCGTAAAGTGTGTTAATAAAATAACCACAGTTCACAGTTCAGTGATAATATCCAGCATACTGTAAAAATAAGTTAACTTTTGACCTGTTCAAGTGACTATTATCCAGTAAAATAAGTTAACCTTTGACCTGTTCAAGTTACTATTATCCATTAAAATAAGTTAACTTTTGACTTGTTCAAGTGACTATTATCCAGTAAAATAAGTTAACCTTTGACCTGTTCAAGTGACTATTATCCCATAAAATAAGTTAACCTTTGACCTGTTCAAGTGACTATTATCCAGTAAAATTAGTAGCAAAATAACCTTAAACAATGAAAAGTAATTACTATCAAGTAATTAGTGTACTTCATGCATCCATAATCAAGTAAAAAAATAATATAATAGCTAATGGCTTAGATAATTTAATTATTACTCAGTAAAATTGTAAGAGAATAATCTCAGAACTATATCAAACAAATGTTACTCCTCAGTAAAAAGTATAACAAAACAAATACTGTCGTAAGGTAAGTAACTGCTGTTAAGTGAAAAATAGCCAATGATATAAGCCAAGTAATTACTTCTGAGGAAACAGTGTTTAAAATAATCATTACTCTATGTAAAGTAATCATTACCTAGCAAAGTGTGTAAAAAATTAACCTTTGACCTTTTCAAGTGTAGAGTAGGTCGTAAGATTTATATCTCTGATGTATCTTATCTATTTGTAACCTAATAAAAATTGTAATAAATAAGTTAAATAATTAATATCTTCTCACGCTTGTAATAAAATAAATACAGATATAAATATTCATATTCATGGCAAAGCTACTGAGGTTATTCCTAATTTTGAACTAATAATCAGTCAGCCACAATGCACACTAAGAAAATGACTGTCACTCTTACAATGTAACTACAGCTGCGGGGAATATTGTTTGGTATTGCACGGATTTGAACCCGAATCACTAGCTCCAAAATCCTCTACCAGAAGGCAAACACAGACCTATAAATAAGTCAAGTAACAGTTGCTCAGAAACGTTTGCACCAAAATAACCCTATATCTAAACGAAGCAACCGATATATATATAGTACAGTAACGTAACAAAGTAATTACAGATGTAATAACTATCTAGTAATATTTAAGACACATTAACTTGTGATTAAGTCACATCTTCACCATTCAGTAAAGTGTGCGACAAATTAACCACAGATTTAATCCATGTAATCAACGTAACAAAGTAATTACAGAAGTAATAACTATCTAGTAATATCTAAGACACATCAACTTGTGATTAAGTCACATCTTCACCATTCAGTAAAGTGTGCGACAAATTAACGCAGATTTAATCCATGTAATCAACGTAACAAAGTAATTACAGATGTAATAACTATATCTAGTAATATTTAAGACACATCAACTTGTGATTAAGTCACATCTTCACCATTCAGTAAAGTGTGCGACAAATTAACCACAGATTTAATCCATGTAATCAACGTAACAAAGTAATTACACATGTAATAACTATCTAGTAATATTTAAGACACATTAACTTGTGATTAAGTCACATCTTCACCATTCAGTAAAGTGTGCGACAAATTAACCACAAATTTAATCCATGTAATCACTGTCCAGCAAAGCGTACGACATATTAGCTTTGGACCTCTTGAAGCAATTACTACCGAACAGTCACACATGGATTCGTGGCTACTGTGTTCGGATTGTGAAGCTACAGTTTCTCATTTTACGGCCCATTGTCGCAAAAACGCGGCCCATGTATACATTATTAGTACAATAAGCTTCAAAGTAGCTTTACAATTTCAGCCATGTGATATGGTGTACGGAAATATCAAAAACTGGTCGTGGCTATGTGTACAGCATGTTCGAAACCACTACCAGAAAATCTGGAATTGGAACTAATTGTGATTAAGTATCATTCAAAACACGTTTTATGCATATCTACTATTTATTTGTTGCTTTTCGGTAAAGTTACATGACTATTTAAATGGTAATTCTCCGTATCTTCGTCATCACATCGATAACAAGTTTCTTTTAAGATATTAAGTTTTTAAATTTGTGGTATTTCCAAAGTCTTGGGATAATTAACTCATATTTATTTTAATTAATGAAGTATGAATGAAAAACAAGAACGATAGAGCAGGAAGTATGAATATTTGGAAAGCAAAGAGAAAATGTGATATCGAATCAAAAGAAACGTTTTGCTATATTATCGCATAAGATATGAAAATCATGTACTCAAAAACATCCACAAATAGGATGTTACCGTTGAAGAACTGGATTATGACAACTAACACTTTGATCATGATTATCGTATAATATTTGAAGCAACTCGTACTTTTAGCAATGATATGATATTTAATGATGATAATAATATATGGGAGTTGAAAAGTACGTTAGTTTTATGAAGGAGCATGAAATTTATATAGTTTGAAAAGCATGCAAAATATATTTTGTAAATTTATTTTATATTACTGAAATATTTAAGATTCATTAATTTGATTAAATAATTAAAATAAATAAATAAAGCTTGTTATGGTATATCTAAACATAATCAATTAATTTAAAAAAAAACAAGCAAAAGAAGCGTGACCCGCAAAAACGTCAATTATCTACACTAGGGGCGGCTGCCTCATTGAAACAATAATTTAAAAAAAGTTAACATTTTCTAAACAAATATTTGTCTGGGAAGTACTGCACGTGAAAAGTGTTCGGACTATGATGATATAAAGTGTAATATTTTGATATATTAAAAGTGGTACCCTTTATTAAAAAATAACAGTCTTCTTAAGAACTCCATTTTTATATTACAATATTTACAAATATATAATCAAACCCTCAGGTACAAT
>NW_013667359.1:251814-254308 GCF_000517525.1 Limulus polyphemus | reverse complement strand
AAAGTGGTACCATTTATGGAAAAAATAATATTTTTTTAAAACTCCAGTTTCTCAGTATTACATTTAAAAATAACATCAATAAAGATATAATCAAAGCCTCACGTATAGTCCTAGTGAAAGTCGTGTTCTTGTTGTGAGTAGAGTACTTTTATTTAGAATTACGTTCTATGATAAAGAAATGGTTGTTGCACATACCGTAGTTATTTTTTTAATTATCCGAATCTTGAATATCGAAAGTGTGAAATTTTTTATGGATTTTTCTTGGTGGTGCCATTCATTAGATGGCGCCACATTGTATATATATATTTTTTTCGGACACATACATAGATACACACACACATATATATATATATATATATACAAGCTACGTCCATTATTGCAAGATGAGTTAAAGAGCAAGTGTAAGTATGGTCGTGGTTTACATTAACTTAATTCTCCTGATAATTTCTAAATAATTCAAATACGTAAAGAGTAGAGTAGCTTACATAAACATAATTAATTATATAAGATACAAAAACTGATACATCCTATGTTAATGTAATTAATTTGAAATGAATGACAAAATGAAGAAATTTATTTCATACGAGGAAATTAATAATCTGATAAAGTATACTAGTATATATGTCTACTAGTAATTCTGTTGGACCTTTGTCTCCACTACTAGTGTTTAAATATGATAGAAGAAAGTAACCGTTTGAACACAGCTCATCTATTGAGATCAAGTAATTCTCTAATATCTGATAACTCTTTGAATCCAAGAGGTTGTTTAATTAATAACTCGTCATTAAAAACATTTAATCATTAGTTTTTAATTATTAAATCTATTCAACGATAAAATTCAATATAATTATTGCGAACAACTTACTATGAACAACATTAGCAACAAGAAGATGTCAATAAGAATATCAAAATGATAAAACCCTTATCCTGACACAGCTGGTGACAACATCACGGCTCGTGTACACTCCTGTAAGAACTTTAGACTTTAGAAATAGCTTATTTGACAAGTAACAACTGTTTCCAGCTGGCAGTTAAAGTTTATTCAAATAATCCCTGAAACTCAATTGATATATATAGATGGTAAGTCACTCAAACTAAAATACCTTTAACAACTAGCCTTTTTAATGAGGTGTAAACGAATTAAAATAACGCTAAAATTCATAAAATTGGATTGCAATATTAGAAACAAGAAAGTGGAACATCAGGTAGAATAGGTATACGGAGGTAAGGTTTTCATAAGAGAAGCAACATATTTTTGATCACTCTCCGGAAGAGAGTTGAAAAGATGTTCAGCCGAAGGAAGCATTTTTCATGGAGGATGAACTGAAGAGTTTAACAAGGTGGCAAGGATTTTCATGGAGGATGAACTGAAGAGTTTAACAAGGGGGCAAGGATTTTCATGGAGGATGAACTGAAGAGTTTAACAAGGGGACAAGGATTTTCATGGAGGATGAACTGAAGAGTTTAACAAGGGGGCAAGGATTTTCATGGAGCATGAACTGAAGAGTTTAACAAGGGGACAAGGATTTTCATGGAGGATGAACTGAACAGTTTAACAAGGGGGCAAAGATTTATGGAGCATGAACTGAAGAGTTTAACAAGGGGGCAAGGATTTTCATGGAGCATGAACTCTTACGGAAGGGTGCGTATTGAGAATAGATTTTATGAAGATACGTGGATGTGAGATTAGACTTGCTTTAAACACTATGACCAGGAAATTACTGTGCACTAACTGACAGTTATACTGAACTTTCGGTAACAAACATGACAGAAGTACAAGATAATTAATACAAATTATCTCAAGTAAACCAGAGAAGAATCCAGAAAAAACCAAATCCAAAACAAAGGTTTCTTTGTAGGTAAGTCAGTGAGAGAATAGTCAACTGGTTATACTCAGAGAAGACGTCTCTATATATATCCATAAATAAGTCAAACTGTTGAAGATCCCCAGACTTCTGTCGATATAATTTCCAGGGATCGAGACATCATTGGATTTCTACCATTTACCTGATGAGAACTCCCCCACCTCATCCCCTGTAGCAAGGGATGATAAGTGATAAAAGTTCATTTTATCTTTGTATCATAGGCTGCGGGAGAGAAAGCCACAATATAGAATGGAAAGTTCATGGACAGGGAATACGTAAAGAAAGAAGTTGGTTCATCAAAAATTTATTTGTAAATGTTATAGAAAGTTAATTATAACCAGAAATGTATATAAGTATAACTTCACAAAAACGGGTTTTAATTCCCATATAAATTAGCATCTTAACTCTAAACTATTAAGATATAGACTAAAGGCTTAATTTAGACCCATATATATTTACCAAGAAAACAATATACTTATCAAAAACTATGGATACACTTAATTTTGTTTGCTGTAAAAACCAACATGAAAATATACATATTAGGTCGTCAAGAAATGAATGTCGCTTTTTTTAGATGCAAAAACCCAAACAACTTATATATCAAAACAAAACATTTATTAAATGAAATA
>NW_013667359.1:247686-251561 GCF_000517525.1 Limulus polyphemus | reverse complement strand
CGTGGAGAAGAAGAACACCTTTCCGATTGACGAGTGAAGGGCGTTTCTGATGAAGGGCTGGATTTAAACGTTCCAACTAATGACTATAGATCTCTACATTGACAGTTTGCTGTGGATTAAGGAGTTTGAAATGAATTACTCCTTTGATGTCCCATCAAATCCAAAGTTACTAAAACTAGAACCTGCAGCTTCAGCAAATTAATCATAATTTCAACAATAAATTTCCAATGACATTTCGCTGGAGAGCTTGCTCATGGGTGAACTTTGCAGGATGGTTACGTTTTCAAACTAGTATTGCTAGGTTTTCTATGTCGAAACCTCAACCAAACTTTCAAACATACATTTAATGAAGGTGATCTACTATTGGTTCCTTTTTCTTTTGCAAAGGTTACGCCTGGTCTAACTTGGTTAATTAACAAATTTAAAGCAATCATTAGCACTTTTAACATCTCAATGACCAAAACAAGTATAATCAACATATTGCATCGAAAACAAGGAATACATATGGCGGAATGAAGTTCGATGTTTCAAACGTAAATTGAATGTTATGGTTATATATTCTACTCAGAATGAAATGTTACAGTAATAATTTTTAAATAAATGTCTATTTTAACTAGGATATATCAAAAAGTTGGTATTATTTTTTTCTGTTAGATTTGCGTTTGTTTTATATCTATGATAATCGCTTAGAGCACAAATGTTAATTTTACTCTTAAAAAACTCCTGAATAAAATTACAGTTAGACTCAAATGGTATAGAAATTAGGAACTGGTGTAGCTACGCTGTACTTTCACTATGATGTGAACATATGTGA
This sequence comes from Limulus polyphemus, assembly GCF_000517525.1. Classification (NCBI taxonomy): domain Eukaryota; kingdom Metazoa; phylum Arthropoda; class Merostomata; order Xiphosura; family Limulidae; genus Limulus; species Limulus polyphemus. The sequence goes on along the minus strand of NW_013667359.1, from coordinate 250,747 downwards.
ACGCCTTTCCCACCAGGCCAAAACGTCCCCAGGTAGGACAGCGATAAGTCTATGCTAAAATTAGGGTTTCGATTCCCTTCGGTGGACACAACATATAGCCCGACGTGGCTTTGCTATAACAAAATACACATACACATCAGGCTCAAACATTTTGAAATAATATCTAAGTCTATGTTATAGATATAATTATAACTATATCATTTATAAATCAACGTCTTACGTTTATACTGTGAGTAAATAATCTATAATGATAGGCAATTATACTTTTTCGCACAGCAGTGTGGTTAACGAACTCATGACTCCCAGGACAGAAATGCCAAATGTGTAGAAATCAGTGTTTTTGCTGGTGAAGTATACTTTATGCTACATATTAGGTTGAAATTTTATGTTTCAGTAGAAGCTGTCTAGAACCTGAAAGGGTACGTGAATTTAGTACTGATAATAGAAGCAATTCAGACAGAAATCCCAGCTTTTGATATGTTATGTTAAGTAACTCAGAATATCTTTTTTACATGATATACGTTAATCGATCAAAGAAATTGCTGTAAGTATAGGTGTGAACGTTACCTCCAGGACAGTGAGATACACATTACCATGAAATGGGTTCAATGGATGGGTATTTCCTACAACAAACATTGTTTAAGAGACATAACAAAGCTAAAATATTTGGAAATAAAATATAGACTTCAAAGAATGGGATGAGAAATGCTTCTCATAAACGAACCGAAAGTCAAGTTGTTCTACAACAATCAAAGCTAATTTGTACGTCGACGGAAGGGAACATTAAATCACTATGAACATCTAATTCCTACAGTAAAGCATGGTAAGAGAACATTAAAACTGTTAATTGCATCTCACCCAATAGTATTGAAAATCTGAAAACTATCGACGGATCTCTAGATGCTGAAAGGCACAATTAACTCAGGACAGGAATTTGTATTACAGCAAGCATGCAACAAAGGTAATGAAAAGATACTTGGAAAACACGAGATCGATGGAAAACTCGCAAAGATGGTTTAGCCTAAAAAAAGTCTCGCTTTACATATATTGTTAAGTCTCTATTGGTTTATATGGAAACTGAGCAGGTTAAGCGACAGCCGGAACAACTTTGCTGAATTGTGGCGAGTAATGCATGACAGTTGGAAGAATATTTCATAATAATGCCTTGAGAAGTTTTTGTCACATAAAACATGATGTACTGCTCTGGTTAAAGCAAAGACAAAGTTTTAGTGCATCGTACAACTTATTTACTTCTGTTTTACATTTTTGTGCTAATGATAAATTAACCATTCAATTACAATTGCTTATGGTTTGTAACTCATGCATGTGTATCACTTGTATATTCCATACAGTTGTTTCAAATTGAAAATGTTCTAATTCTTAAATTACAAACTGGTATTAACTGGGAGTAACTTTTACAGCTAAATATTTATTAAAGCATGAAATATATTCGTATAATTTTAAACTTCTGAATATTAATCTCCTAAGGTGTTTGTTGGAAGTGATATATTTTTTACTATTTGATAGACGTGTCGACGTATATAAGATAATTAACTAGATATTTGGAATTAGGAAATGTATAATCAATAAACTCATTAATAAAGGCCAACTCTGTCTGATATGATGTAGAAATGCCTGAAGTATTTGGCTTAAAGAGGAATGAGACAGTGCTAGCTTCCCAAATTATTGCCCCCCAGTGGAACATCGGTATATTTGCGGATTTACAACGCTAGAAACCGGATTTCGATACCCGTGGTGGGCAAAGCACAGATAGGCTATTGTGTAGCTTTATGTTCCACTTCAAAACAAAATTATTAGTGGGTATTATATCTACTTGTTGATTCTTTCTTACATATCGAAACTGTACATATACTGGGAGGTAAGTACACTTTATAAAAAAGACGTTTTAGGAACAGCGCTGATTTTATAAATATATTTTCAATTGTTCATTGGGCTCAGTCTGATTACCGTTATTATCTATTATTTTACTGGAACAAGCTGCTATGAAGGACAGCGAGTTCTGTAATCGATACACACCTGGAAAAAATCTCCATAAACCGTTTACTTTATATGGAATATGTGGATATTGGCTTCCAAAGACAAAACACTCAAAGTATGGAAAACTTGAATGAACGCATTAGTAAAATATATGACTTTCCAGTCAGCATTTTACATGTGGAATGCATAGAATGGGCCGTAAAACATAATGTGCAGTTATATGTAAGGAATCTGTACTGAGCACCTATAGATAACATGTTTCCTTAACCATTTTGTTTAGAGAACCAGCCTTTTGGACATTCTGTTGTATACCAGATGATGCCAAACACTTCGGTAAAAATTTTATGTTTAAATACATTTATTAACGTGTTAAATACATCTGTGTTTATAACTAACAATATTTAAATATGAATCATTTAAATACATTTATTAACCTGTTAGATACATCTATGTTTATAACTAACAATATTTAAATATGAATTATTTAAATACATTTATTAACCTGTTAGATACATCTATGTTTATAACTAACAATATTTAAATATGAATCATTTAAATACATTTATTAACCTGTTAAATACGTCTGTGTTTATAACTAAGAATATTTAAATATGAATTATTTAAATACATTTATTAACCTGTTAAATACATCTGTGTTTATAACTAACAATATTTAAATATGAATCATTTAAATACATTTATTAACCTGTTAAATACGTCTGTGTTTATAACTAAAAATATTTAAATATGAATTATTTAAATACATTTATTAACCTGTTAAATACATCTGTGTTTATAACTAACAATATTTAAATATGAATCATTTAAAAAAGAATTATGTTCATTTTAGTTTTCAGAATAGAAGTGTCTTATAGTTACAGTACAAGTCTGTATAAAGGTCTGTAGAGATATCAATCATCCTTCACAGATGGTGTCTCATAGTTACAGTACAAGTCTGTATAAAGGTCTGTAGAGGTATCAATACAGATGGTGTCTCATAGTTACAGTACAAGTCTGTAGAGGTATCAATACAGATGGTGTCTCATAGTTACAGTACAAGTCT
>NW_013667359.1:242232-247092 GCF_000517525.1 Limulus polyphemus | reverse complement strand
AACTGCTATTATTAGAAGGAGATGAAAGATGTTACTTGGATAACCACCGTCTATAGAAGTAAGCTTAAGGTGTTCTCGTAATTGAAAATGTAGCAGATACACAACTGCTATTATTAGAAGGAGATGAAAGATGTTACTTGGATAACCAACGTCTATAGAAGTAAGCTTAAGATGTTCCCGTAATTGAAAATGTAGCAGATACACAACTGCTATTATTAGAAGGAGATGAAAGATGTTACTTGGATAACCAACGTCTATAGAAGTAAGCTTAAGGTGTTTCCCGTAATTGAAAATTTAGCAGATACACAACTGATATTTTTAGAAGGAGATGAAAGATGCTACTTGGATAACCAACGTCTATAGAAGTAAGCTTAAGGTGTTTCCCGTAATTGAAAATGTAGCAGATACACAACTGCTATTATTAGAAGGAGATGAAAGATGCTACTTGGATAACACACGTCTATAGAAGTAAGCTTAAGTGTTTCCCGTAATTGAAAATGTAGCAGATACACAACTGATACTTACTTCTATAGACGTTGGTTATCCAAGTAGCATCTTTCATCTCCTTCTAATAAGTAGAGATAACAATACAGATGGTGTCTCATAGTTACAGTACAAGTCTGTATAAAGGTCTGTAGAGATATCAATACAGATGGTGTCTTATACTTACAGTACAAGTCTGTATAAAGGTCTGTAGAGATATCAATACAGATGGTGTCTCATAGTTACAGTACAAGTCTGTATAAAGGTCTGTAGAGATATCAATACAGATGGTGTCTTATACTTACAGTACAAGTCTGTATAAAGGTCTGTAGAGATATCAATACAGATGGTGTCTCATAGTTACAGTACAAGTCTGTATAAAGGTCTGTAGAGATATCAATACAGATGATTTCTCGTAGTTACAGTACAAATCTGTATAAAGGTCTGTAGAGATATCAATACAGATGATGTCTCGTAGTTACAGTACTCATCTGTATAAAGGTCTGTAGAGATACCAATCATCCTTCACAGATGGTGTCTCATAATTACAGTATACGTCTGTTTTAAGGTCTGTAGAAATATTAAGCATCCTTCAGAGATGGTCTCTCATTGTTACTGTGTACGTCTGTATGAAGGTCTGTAGAAATATTAAGCATCCTTCAGAGATGGTCTCTCATTGTTACTGTGTACGTCTGTATGAAGGTCTGTAGAGATATCAATCATCCTTCACAGATGGTATCTCATACTTACCTTTAACGGTCTAGCTAAACAGTAATGATTACAGTTTAAGTGTCTTGGGTTGATGTAAAGAACAGTAATAAATGAATTTCATCCCAACAAGCTTTAGTTAGAAAAGAAATCCAACTTCTGATTTAGCTTAAACACTAGGTTATATCTTATTAACACAACGAAATAAAACAACTTGGCATTACTCATATTACCTCACTTTATTAGCGCTGTAAATCTGAGTTTACAGTTAGCTTATCTTCTAATTCACTAGAAATCATCACTGAGTTACACTGAACAAAATGTAATGTGGTAAATTATTAGCTCAGACATTTCGAATACATTTTGTTTTAACACTTATTATTCTATATTATTTACTGGGTGTAAAAATACCAACAAACTTAGATTGTTATTTCACTAACTGTAGTTTTATCTGAAGCATACTTTCCGTTTATCAGATTCTAATTGTGTACTAATATTCTTATGCATCTTCACATACGTAAACATTCACATCACTCACCCCTTACTGTGAATATACAGTACACTATCTAATAACCGTATTTTCAGAGATATCCTGAAAGTTCAGTTTGTTAAACTCATCTGGAAGGTGTTACTAACCTTTTCTTCCGGTAGTTCTTTTGCTATTCGAGTGACTAACAGAAAGTAAATACGGAGAATCAAGCTTTCAGAAAGTTTGTAGTGATTAATAACCTGTTATCACGCGACGTCCAATAATTAATCGCCCCTTCAAGTGACGTGTAAAGTGAGTTATCATAATTAACAGAATTCTTCAGCTTCAACACATTCATACCAAGAGAGATGTTTATATATATAGATGTTAATTATAAAACTTACAAAACAGCTTAGAAGGTATTCGTTTATGGAAGGAAAGTTGTATGTTACTTCATAAAAAGATCATAATGAAGAAATCCGAAACTCCTTCTAGAAATATCTTGAAACTGGTTTTACACTAAAAATGTTATAAAACTAAAATCCATGTTATTTTACTGTTAGTTTAAACTAAAGTTGCAAAATGAAAGTCGTTCATTTTTTGTATCTGATGAATAACGTACGAAAGAACAAAGGTTTTAACTAAGTGAAGTCACACGAGTATTTTTCTTTACCAAAATGTTAACTTTATGAAATCACATTAATATGTCTTTCTACCAAAGTTTCCAAGAACGATCAGAAACTCATTTGTAGAACATTTTTAGTTTTGATTCCCAAAAAATGTTGCAGGACAGAAGAAAGTGTTATGTCACGTTTCTTTTTTCACACCAATAATCTACGCACACATCACGTTTTACACAAAAGGTTTGTAATATTTTATTTACGATAAAATGGGAAATACAAACAGTGTTTGTTTGGAGAGTTATCTTAAATTCATGTTAACACAGCCTATACCCTATAATATGTTAGTATTGTACAATAAATACACAGAATACAGTAAATGTTTCACAACGGTTAACTTGTAGAATGTACAACCAAGATTTTGTGAACAACGTTGAAATTCAGTAAAGCAATATAAGAAATAAAGCGTTAACATAAACAGAAAACCTTAAAACATACCAATAATATCATATAACATAAATAGTAAAACTTGAAAAGATACCAATAATATCACAAAGGCGCGAGTCGACTATTGATTCGACTTTGGTACTGTCTTTAGCGCAGAAATTCATATCGGAAAAATTATTGTTAAAGTTGAGTCACCTGAAGAAACAGTATTTTTCAAATGTAGTGGATGCTTCACTTTTTACAGACTAAAATACGGAATGCAAAATAGAATATTCCAGATTTTCAACAATGTTTCGGAACCAACAGGAAAAAATGTAAAACATAAAATAACACCTCACACCACTTCTGTACCCGTATGGAACATTTCGATAAATATTTTGGTTACTTGATCCTCTCTTTCAGAACATTTCGATAAATATTTTGGTTACTTGATCCTCTCTTTCAGAACATTTCCCGATCGTTTTTATTTATGACGTGCTAAAGTAGAATAATTATTCTAAAATATTTTCCTTTCGAACTAAAACTTATATTTTTTACAAACTTATTCAGATTGGATGGTAATAAAGGATCATTGTAAGATTTTCATGCAAATCGTAAAGAGCCAAAACTGTACTGGAGTACGTTTGTAACAGTGTCTATATACGGCAAAGGTGTTAAAACATGGGATAAAGCGTTTGTTACTGAAGAAATGACAGAGTTTGTAGTAAATTGTTCCATCACTGACGTTACTGGAACCAAATTATTTGCGATCTTACTGTAACATTCAGTTTCCTTTTTAGGCCATAGGCTCACACACTTTAATCTCATCTTTACATACTTAATGTTACCGTTCTATTAGAATGACAGAACTATATAATAATACTGGAATGAGTACACTAGATTGGTTTGTTTTGTTTTTTGGAATTTCGCGCAAAGCTACACGAGGGCTATCTGCGCTAGCCGTCCCTAATTTAGCAGTGTAAGACTAGAGGGAAGGCAGCTAGTTGGCACCCATCGCCAACTCTTGGGCTACTCTTTTACCAACGAATAGTGGGATTGACCGTCACATTATAACGCCCCCACGGCTGAAAGGGCGAGCATGTTTGGTGGGATGCGGATTCGAACCCGCGACCCTCAGATTGTGAATCGAGCGCCTTATCCACCTGGCCATACCGGGCACCACTAGATTGGAGCAGTTTCATCCTGCTGAATTTTCTCCCATCGAAAATAAAAAATACGGTTCATATATCTAAACAGTTAAATGATGTAATTACTCACAAATTTATATGAGTTTTAGGGATCGCGAAAGATATAACATTGAGCATGTACGAATTCTTAGACTTACAGTTACTACATAGTTACGTAAAATCGTTATTCAAATACTACAGGTTACATATATCTCTAGTAAGAGAGTAACCTCACCTTAGGTGTTCTTCTGGGTTAAGCAAACTCCGCATCTGTTTTAATACGAGAAAAGCAGCTAAAACACATTATACTCGCTTCTAATAACACGAGTGACCTAATTACTTCACTTTACAATGAAACACAAGTTATGTAGCTATTTCACTTTGCAACTACTTCTTGAAACACATTATGTAATGAATACATCTTATAACTAATTTAAAGAACATTTATACAAACATAAGTTATGTAATTCGAATACCGTATAGCCTCACCTTGTAACACGAATAATGTAATGACGAGAAACTACTTCTAGAAACATATGCTATTATTATAAATTACATCTGTTTCTAAACATACAGGTTGTGTAACTATTACATCTTACACCTATTCTTAGAAATGCTAGTTAACAAAAATTTAATATTAAAAGTATTTAAAAAAATACAAGATATATAACTAATGCACATTACAAATGTTCCTAAAAATATATACTATACAATTGCTACACTTTACAATTAATACAGACTATTCAACTACAACACCTCGCACCTTCTTACAGAAACATATTTTCAAACAATTCCGACAATTACGGGAAACATCTTAAGCTTACTTCTATAGACGTGGGTTATCCAAGTAGCATCTCTTATCTCCTTCTAATAATAGCAGTTGTGTATCTGCTACATTTTCAATTACGGGAAACACTTTAAGAGACCTTTATACAGACTTGTACTGTAACTATGAGACACCATCTGT
>NW_013667359.1:238305-241433 GCF_000517525.1 Limulus polyphemus | reverse complement strand
TAGCAGTTGTGTATCTGCTACATTTTCAATTACGGGAAACAACTTAAGCTTACTTCTATAGACGTGGGTTATCCAAGTAGCATCTCTTATCTCCTTCTAATAATAGCAGTTGTGTATCTGCTACATTTTCAATTACGGGAAACAACTTAAGCTTACTTCTATAGACGTTGGTTATCCAAGTAGCATCTCTTATCTCCTTCTAATAATAGCAGTTGTGTATCTGCTACATTTTCAATTACGGGATACACCTTAAGCTTACTTCTATAGACGTTGGTTATCCAAGTAGCATCTTTCATCTCCTTCTAAAAATATTAGTTGTGTATCTACTACATTTTCAATTACGGGAAACAACTTAAGCTTACTTCTATAGACGTGGGTTATCCAAGTAGCATCTTTCATCTCCTTCTAAAAATATCAGTTGTATGTCTGCTACATTTTCAATTACGGGAAACATCTTAAGCTTACTTCTATAGACGCGGGTTATCCAAGTAGCATCTTTCATCTCCTTCTAAAAATATCAGTTGTGTATCTGCTACATTTACAATTACGGGAAACATCTTAAGCTTACTTCTATAGACATGGGTTATCCAAGTAGCATCTTTCATCTCCTTCTAATAATAGCAGTTGTGTATCTGCTAGATTTTCAAGTTTCACATACTTTTGTGGCTTATAAATAACGATGTTTAAAAACCTTAAATTTTGTTTAATTCATATTGATGTGCTAGAAAAAAAAATCGAATTATAAGATGAGGATAAATAAACCAATATCAAACGTTTTTATCTGAGTAAAGAAATATGAGATCATTTGTGGAATTATTTTGTTTTCACAGTTATCACAAGTTAGTCGAATATTAGGAATATCCTTTAACCTGAACGTTATTAAGCTATTCGACTCCCAGTCTACGGACTTATCACGACTGTTCAGGGGCAAAAAATGCCACTACCTGAGGGTTATGTAACTGTTACATAACAGGCATCAGAAGGACGTGTTGATAGGGTTATAATTCCTAAACGTTGGTTCATCAATCATTTATCCATATAGTATAACGACATCAGTCTGATTATTATTGGTGAAAGGGACAGGGTATTTATATTTGAAAAGTGACCCAGATTTGACTTAACTTTAGACTGTTTGTTGTAGATAGATATTAATTTGTTGTATCATATAATTAAATTGTAAATCTCATACATTTCACATGTCTGTAAAGTTGATGTAGTTTTTAGGTCTAATTAGATATCATAAATATTAAAAGTAACAAGTAGAATTGAATCGATCATAGTCAAACTATCTTTGATTTAAAAAAATATTCTAAGCTGTATTTTCCGAATATCTGTAGACAGACATAGTCTGAACTTTTGACCAACTCCTGTATGTTGAGCACAATTTTAATCTTACTGAGTAGTGAGCATAAAATGTTTTTTTTTTTATAGTATAATGAACTCAGAGAAATATATGATTTATGGATAAGCTATATTAAGAATCTTACACACTGAACGGAACAAGTAGTAATATGGACATTATGTACAAAAGTTGTATGAAAGCTAATCCAGCATTTTATAAACTATTTATAAAGTATAAACAAAGTATCTTTGTATCAAATTCTTGAAGTTTTGTTAAATATTTCAATACCTATGATACCTGTAAAGCCTTTGACTTTACACTGGGTATTCTGTAATGATAAACTGTAAATGTTTTGGAACTATAAAATGATTTCTCTTGTTTTTTCTTGTAGACCACATCTTTTATTGTGAAAAAAACAAACAAAATTAAGACATTTTGTCAATAGTTTTTTTATTGATAACAAAGGCAATATACATTATGATATATTTCTACTGAACTCTGCACAAGCATTTTTTGGTTACGTCCATTTGTGGAAAATGTATCTAATGTTTTGGTGAGTTGATAAGAATAATTGTTATAGTGTAATAGAATTTCTGATTTGTCAACACGCATTATGATTTTAAGGTAATATATTCTCGTAAATTTCCGATATCATTAAAAATTGTAATATATATATATATATATATATATGTTGTGTGCATGTGTGTTACAATTATTTTTCACACCAGACATTTATTTTCAATGTTACTGATCCTATATTGTACTAGTTTTAAGAGGTGACTTGTTTTTTGGCCAAGTGACGACCTTTCCTGCCTTTTGTATTTCCTGACAATCAACGTTTTTGAATGCCATTTGAGTTGGAGTTCTTACGTAGTATCAGTGTGAGTTAGAAATCTGTGCAAGATAATCATTGCAAGCATTTTGATTTGCACATAGCGAATGTTCATTTATAAGTTGTACTATAAAACCAAGAAGTTTTATGCATAAAGTTCTAACCTAGCAAGAAATAAAGATTTGTGAAAGTATCTATAGAAATGTAAGAAAGGGAATAGTAATACCTAAACATAACTATTTATGTAGATCCTTTAAACTTTAGAGGAATAAATCAATTTATAAAGTTAACGTGAAATTATTGTATATTATTTAGAGATTTAAAGTAAACATCCTATTCAGGATGATAATTGTAAAAGTATATAGGGGTGAATTATTGGATATAATATTTGTCTCATTCAAATAATGGATAAACAAAGATAATATGTGTCATAAAAACTGACATATATAACTGTGTTATAATAGTTGTCTCTTGAAATAAGGTTTTTACTTGTAAAAGCAAAATAGCAGGTGTGTTAAAATCCTATAGAACTATATAAACACTGTCTTTAGTTACACTGTGTGCCTAAAGTAACAACCATCCTTAGTAAAAGCTTATACTGTTAATATAATATTAGCAATATTGGCCTTTGTAAATCATATGTAATAACTAAGTGGAAAATTATAAAACAAATGCCAACATGTTGTAACGAAATTGTTGTTGTGTATTTGTTTTAATGTCAACGTTTGTTTGGATTGACTTTATATTTAAAAACATGCCTAGCTTATAGTGTTAGATAAGTATTGCGAAACTTATGCCTATTCTCCAAAGTTGTATAAGATTCTCGAGAGTAAGAATCAAAGTATATGTGTGTACGTAAACGCTTTAATCAGTGTTGTTACGTAAGACTGACTTTTTTAGGAAACCTTCCCACGCCGAAAAGTGTGTCTATTAGTAGTTCGTTATAATCAGTGT
>NW_013667359.1:230156-237715 GCF_000517525.1 Limulus polyphemus | reverse complement strand
ATTCAACTACTAAATTTAAATTATCAGTTAACTCGGCTTCGGACTATTCGAAATTCTAATATGTAACAATGTATAAAATGAAATTAAACTAATTTACTGTTAACTTTTTGGGATATATAATTAGATCTAAACTACAATGTTGATAATATAATCGCATATTGAGACACTTCGAGATACCTTACAATGAGCTCATAATCCCATTAAACTATTTGATTAGTAATATCATTTACCTATAGAAACACTATCCTCAGCAGGACGATCTGCCTATAGAACTTTAGTAGCACAGTCCACATAGTAACACACTCCACCTTTCTAAAACATATAATTTATTAATAATAATTATAAACACATGTTGAAATCTGTATGCAGCTCTTTGGAAGAGTAATAACACTGTCCATCTGTAGAAACACTAACAGCCTTATTCTTAGAATATTCTCAATAGCATAAATATCTAATCCCTTTGCTACAGCAATCCTAAATAAGTGGAGGTGCAAACTATAAGTTTGAAAGGTCACAACATCAGTGTAATGGTTCCTGTCTGTATGTAATCAAAGTGGTTTAACCTGACTTAAGGGTAAATGCATCTGTTCAAGCCACAACTCACATAGTGATACGACAAACCAACCATGAAGACCAAGGAGCTTTCGAAACACGTCAGGGATAAAGTTGCAGAGAAGCAAAAATCAGGAGAACGTTACAAGAAATTTCAAAGTCGCTGATTATCCCTTTGAGTACGTTGAAGTCCATCATTAAGAAGTGAAATGCGCTTCATACCATCCAGTCACTACCATGATCAAGCAACCCTTTTAAAGTAGGCATTCGGGCAAGCAGAAAAGTAGTTAGGGATGCCATTGTGAAGTCAACAGCGACTTTGAATGATTTGCAAAGTTCCATGTCTGAGATGATATTCAGTGTTCATACATCGACAATATCCCAGTCCCTATACAAAGTTGGCTTGTATGGGCGAGTGGAAAAAAAAGCCATTACTGAAAAAACAATTATCTTAAATATCGTATAGAATTTACGACAAAGCATGTAAATGATACTGCAGACGTGTGGCAGAAGAGTTTGTGGTCATACTAATAAAAAATTGAGCTTTTTGATTTAAATTCAAAGTGTTACGTCTGGCGCAAGCCCAATACAGCACATCACCTAGTCAACACCTTCCCAACTGTCAGTAGTTGCCGCCAAAGGTGCTTCAACCAAGTACTGACTTAGGAGGACTGAAAATTATGCAATCACCAAATTTCAGTGTTAAGTTTGATTATTAGAGTTTTGAATAAAAACTAGTTCATTAAGAAAATGTTTACATTATTTGTACTTCATCAAAATGTGACATTACTGGTAGCGGTGAATACTTATGTAAGGCATTATATGTAGCCTAGAAGTAATTATAGTGTAGAACTAGTAGAGTAAGTACTATACCTTAAGTTCTTCAAGATACAACTACATATTATCACGCCTTATTTGTGTTATATATTTACTAATAAAACAGCCTTTGTGTATGTCATTCAGTCAACACCATAGTTACAAGAGGAAAGAACCTAGAGATATGAAACTTTTAAGCATACTAAGGGAATGCTGAGGGTGTGCACCTGGGTATCATATTTTTCACAAACAATTTTGGCCTATAATTTTGCCCTAAAACAAAAGAACTATATGCTGCCATCTGCCGCTTGGTACAACAAATTGTTAAGTGTTTAATAATGGTAACAGTTCTGTAACAACAGGTTTAAAAAGAAACATATATAAAAGTGTTAAAACTCACATTATTGGAAAAAATGATTATATTTAAATGTTTTTTCGCTCGTATTTCTGATTTTCAATTGATAAAAACTCTTTTTTTAATAAAAGTCGTCATTACCAGTGCAGCGAAAACACAAATTGGAAAAAAAGATCAAATTTGTTTTTTTTTCCCGGCATGGGTAATAACGATCTATGTTTAAAAAGATTTCCAAAAAAATTGAAGGAAATATAAATGATGCAAAACTTTCTTCAACCATTTTACAAAAATCATTTTTGACGAAGCAGTGCAGCTGTGAGTTTCACAAAAAAGTAAAAGAAGAGATACCACTTACTCAGAAGAGTATCACAAAAGGTAATAAATATTTTCCATCATGCTTAACTACTTCATAATGAATGTTTAAGACTCATAATGTAGGCAAATTAATATGTAAAATTATACATGGACTCTTATTTACGTTAAAATACTTTCATTTGCGTGCTTTCGGTCCTCTTACCGAGGCCTTCATCGGGCAACAATGTACTTAGCGATAAAAATGTGTTAACTGTGGAACTCCGTTTTAAAATAGGTATCTAGGCAACAGTGGTAACAGTAACTGACATCTGGTGCGAAAATGAATAAATATATAGAATTATGATGAAAATAGAATATAATTATATTGCTTCGATATAATAAACAAGAAGATAAACAATAAGAATAAAGAAAAATACAATTATAGGTATTATGTAGAGAAACAATAAAAAAAATTTTCATACTTCAAATAATACATTGTAAAATTAAATGTTTAATTTTACATCGAAACCACATATACATCATGTGTTTGTGTAAGTTTCTAAATATTCTCTTTGATTTTAAATTACAAAGTAAGTTGAGTAGTATGGCTAGTTGAGAGAGTGATTGACTATACTAATTAAAAAGAGGGCTGAACAAGAGCTTAAGTTTTAATCTGTTCAACATTTTTTATACCCTGCTGTTACAAAACTGTTATTGTTTTATACTTTTTAAAAGAAACGACGCATAAAATTGTTAAATTTATATTATTGGCAGAAACAATTATATTTAATTGTTTTTTCGTACTAATTTCATATTCATAGAATACTTGAAAACAATATGTCGTTCTTTTCAGTATCAGTACCTTTATGTATTTTACATGAAAAGCGAATTTTTGATCCTTTCTGTTTAAAAGTAGCTAAACATCGACCCTCTGTTAAGGTTATACCCGAACAAAGCCGGGCAAGGACGGCTAACTTGGAATATTTTCCAATCTTCCTTATATTTTGTATAGATATCCATTTCTACCCCTTCTTATATATATTTCCAATGGTCACAATACTTACACTTGCGATTATTTCCAGGTTTTGTTTGCAGGTTTTGCTTATGTTCACTCAGTACCACCTCCTTAATCGTCTGTAGAAATTTTCGTTGTTCCTCTGAGCACCATATATGTTCTTACTACTTCTATCTGTAAAATACAAAAGCTTTTGCCTAAACCCAACTTTCAATTCGTATACTTTGTTTCCACCCTTTCTATTCATCTTCTTTAACTTATGCTTCATAATGAATAATATAATCTACCAAGGTTTGAAACAAGTGCAACTGTCTATTCACATCAAGCATCTTGTTTCTCTTTGCTGTATAACACGTTGTCTTCGCTGCTCGTTGTGTTTTCGTCTTAATATATCTTATCTGTTCTGTTGTCATATTTTTGTCGTTAATCCAATAACTCATATATTCATATTTCTAACAACATCTATCTGATGACTTTTTTCATACATTGCTGTTCTTCGTCACTTTCTAAAAATCATCTTCTTTGACTTATAAATTTAAAGTAATTTATTATTCTTTATATATTTGTTCAAATATGTTAAACACATTCTTCATTTCCTGCAGGAAATCCAGTACTATTACGATGTCATCCTCATATTTCAACGAGATAACTTTTTGTTTTACCATTATACATCTCCAGATTCTCTTCATTGTTTTATTTATACATGTTGCAAATAGAGTAGGAGGTAACAGACATTTTTATCTAACTCCTTTGATCAACCAAAACTTTTTGGTATTTATCCTTTTTATTTTAATTCTAGTTATAGTTTGTTTACTTATATCTTCGAAATTTTTCTACACTTTTTAACTAATGTTTTTTTCTTAATCTTACTTCTGAAATATTATCCATTTTATTTTCCTATTTGCTCTCTCATGATTCTCTTCCTTTCTCCCTACCTACCAAAGTTCTCTCAAAACGTGTCCTTAATTTTTCATGTTCCTTGATGATACTCTGTAATTTCCCGGAACATATTCAGCCTTTTCCAAAACTTCTCAGTTAGTTTGCGATTTTTCACGTTTTCTCACATTTATCTCTCTTATTTCTTTTGATATAATTGCTGCAGTTTCTTTCTATTTAAACATATTATTATTTTTTATTTTTCTCTCGCTCTCTAAGTATTTTCAGTTGTCTTTCTACATTCTTGTTATTACCTGCCATTTCGTCTTCTCATCTGACCGATCATTCCTATCCTGACTATTGCGTGTTCCAAACCATATTCAGCTTCTCCAAACATTTTTCTTTATTCTCTTCCTTATATATCGCAATATCGAACTATATTATTTACATATCTATCTGATAAACATTTTCTTTATTCACTCGGAAATTCCATGTTACATATTCTAATTTTTTCCTCTTTACCTGTTTCGTTATATTTTTCTTTTATCCTCATCATAACTGACAAATGATCTGATTCTATCCTACATTCTATGGCCATTCTAAAATTTAACTAAATTGTTAAATCTGCCACACCTTCTTTCCGTTATATATTTTACAATTTATCTATCTGGTAGATATTTTGATGAACAAAATTTCTAAAGAAATAATTAATCATCAGGGGGGTTCGAAGATTAAGTAATCTTCCTTCGCTCCAAGTATGGACTACCACTGAATCTCCTTTTGCTTTTATACACTTTCGTTTGAACACATGTTAAACTTTTATTAAAATAAAACTCAATTATAATACACTGTCGTTATCTATGTATTTACATTATATTATATTACATTTACATAATATTGAAAATATACTCTACATAAATGTAACGTTCACTTTACAAAACTCTAAATGACGCATTTCAGTTAAATACAATTTTTGTATTCAATTATACTGTAAGTTTCTAAAATGTGATTATCAATAATAATACGTTGTCGCTATCTATGAATTTACATTATACTTAATATTGAAAATAAACTGTTCAAACTCTACATAATCATATATTTTATACATAAATGTAATGTTCACCATACTTTAACTAGAATTTTCATATGTCACTGAAATTTAAAAATCAGTAAATCTAGTTCTGTCACTTTACATAATTATACAATAGACTAAATGTGTATTCATGATATTTGATGGGACATTTCAGGTAGTTTACAGTTATTGCATACTTTCTACTCAATTCTGTGCCCTACAAATGTTCAAAAGTTCAAACTGTATCAGTCGGCTTAGAATAATTTTCAAATTAGAATATCCATTCAATTCTAACTTATGATATTTACTTAGACCACCTAAACATGTAGAATGTATGAGATTTCATTATACATTACAATGTTCTCTTTTAGCCACTTCAATATTTTGTTTTCATGTTTTTATTCATAACAGTAAATCTTTTCAGCATGCATTCCCAAAACCTTTTAAATTCCTTCTATTTTCCAAAAATCGTTTGCTTTCTTTTTCTTGTTCATCTTTAACTGTTTTTTGTTCGGATCACTTTCTTCCTTCCATTCCCACTGGAAGTTCTCGATCAATTACCAAAAATAACAAAAACGAATCAATACGGCTTATTTGCTAGTTTTCACCTTTTCTTATAATTTACTAATTATTACTCCTATTTTCTAAATCATCAAGCTTGTTTTGGATTCCTATCACTGTTTCTATGACATCCACAAAATCCTGTTTCAAATTACACATTTTCTGTATTATGATATTCTATTTCCTGATCTAAAGTAAACTGCAACTTATCCGATCATTTGTTGATTTCTTCATTCAAATTTTTACTAGCGTATGTACCCGGCTTCGCTCGGGTTTAATAGGTTGATATATTCTAAATGACTATGTCAGTATGTATATTTTTAACCCATTTCAGCATTAAAATCTAACTTATATAATTTTCTTGCAAAACAACATGACATAAAAGCCATTGTTGGATGCATTGTTACCAAAACCCACTGGTTTTTCAATATATTATACGTTGTTATACATGGAACAATTTCTTTTTATCTGGCTTTTTGCAAGCTTGCCTCATTTAAAATATGTGCATGCACGCATGCATGCAAGTACGTGTCTCTCTGTGATTTCTATTTGCAATATAAGGAACTACTTCTCTTCTATGTGGTTTTTCGCTAGCCTGCTTCATAAAAAGATACTCACGCACACGTGAATAAGATAAGTAATACCCAGGTGCACACTCTCAGTATTAGGTGTCTAGATTATTTGTCCTTGGAGCTATAGCTGTCACACTTCTTCTCTATGTGATTTTTCACTAGATTGCCTAATTAAAAAGATGCGCACGTGCATGCGCGCACGTACGTGGATAAATAATAATACCCAGTTATATATACCCTCAGGGTCCATTTAGATGTTTAGGTTCTTTCTTCTTGGAGCTATGGTGGTCACACTTCTTTTATATGTGGTTCTTCCCTACCTTGCCTCATAAAAAATATGTGCACGCGCACACATGTAGATAAATAATAATACCCAGGTGCACACCCTCAGGATACACTTAGTATGTGTGCAAAATTCAAGTTTTCTAGGTTCTTTCCTCTTGGAGTTATGGTGGTCACACACACAGAGAGACATGTATTCTTATTATTATAGATTAAAGAAAGTACCCGGCTTCGCTGGGCATATTAGGATGATTATGTCAGTGTGTGTATTCTGAACCTACAGTATAGAAGAACAGACAAAAATATTTTAACCATTTTTATTTTCCAGAAACATAAAAAACCGTAAAGAAAGTACAGGAAATTAAGAATTATTCATTATCAAAAACCTTTATAATTGGATCAAATATTTCACATTTATATTTGATATTACAAATTGCTATCACATTTTATCAGAATATGTTACATTTATTTACTGTTGCAGTGCATCAGGATAGACAGTATTGGTCGTTTTCCCATCTGCTGCCAAGATGAAAAGGTTTTTACTATCACTAGGAAAATACAATAAAACAGTTCTCACTGGAGGCAATATTTGTTAGCTATCTAACTTATAAGTTTTACTGTACATTCAAAAAAGTAATATGGATTACTGTTGTCATTATCAACAAGGAGATTGAATTAAAATATGTTTCTTTATTAGTTCTATCATCTACTTAATTAAGCTATCTACTTTTAAACTTGATTTTTACCTGAATTGATATTTAAACCCCATGCCCTTTCTCGATTACTTGCTGCCTTATCGGTTGTTAAATAACTTGAGGTAGTAACTGCTTATTACTTTGTTATAAATATAACAAACGAACAGAGACGTAACAAATTGGTGTCAGAAGCGGTATAAAAATAAAGAAAAAAGAAGATGGCAACGAGAGGTGACAAATCAAACTACAGCTTAGCAGATTTGATGGCAGCAATACAAGAACAGCAAAAGAAACTAGAAGAACGAGAAAAGAAACAAGAAGAGAGACAACAGCAGTTGCAAGAAAACCTGCAACAGTGGCAGCTCGAACAGCAAAATAAACAAGAAGAGAGACAACAGCAGTTGCAAGAAAACCTGCAACAGTGGCAGCTCGAACAGCAAAATAAACAAGAAGAGAGACAACAGCAGTT
>NW_013667359.1:227080-229606 GCF_000517525.1 Limulus polyphemus | reverse complement strand
TGGCAACTAGAACAAGAAGGGAAACAGCACACACAAATGGAAAATATTAGTAAATTTCAAAGTGAATTAAATACATTAAAGGATGATTTACTGTCTTTTACACAAAGAGGACATATTAGCCATCGACCTAATCAGCCTCAGACAACAGGAAGCCCCTTCCAGACCCCGCAGCTAAACCCTAATTGCAGACATCTTCAGTCCTGCCAGAAGTCACATTCCAGACATGAGTGTCAGCAATAGGGATGATCTAGTACGAAGAAAGCCTCAGGAATACGATGAGAAGACACCATGGGAAGCATGTAGAGCACAATTGGAACTACTGGCAGAAATGAAAAGATGGACAGAGGAGCAGAAAGCAGTGTACCTGGCAACAAGCCTGAAGGCATAACCACTGGAAATACCTGGACAGTTGTCAGCATACGACAGACACAACTATAGAGTACTGGTAGCTGCTCTAGAGCTCAGCTATTGAACTCAAAATTAGTCTGAAGTCTACAAGGCTAGGTTTAGGATGAGAGTCTGTGCTAAAGGGGAGAGCCTGCAAGAGATGGCACAAGATTTGGAAAGTATGGCACACAAGGCCGACCAAACTGCGCCACCCGATGTTTTCCAGTTGTTGCTGAGGGATCCGTTTGTAGATGCCTTGGACAGTCAACAACTGAAGATACAAGTAAAGCAAGCACACCCCTCTACTATGTAGGATGCAATGGCCAGAGCTCTTGAATTCGAATCCTATGTTAAGTCCAGCACAGAGTTACCAAGGTTGGTACAGTCATTAGGATTCAAGGCGAAAAAAGGTCAGCTTTCAAAGAGGTTTGAGGGACTTTTCTGGCACTGTAACAAATCTGGGCACAAGAAAGCTAAATGCTGGAAACTTCAACACAGGGAAGATGCCACGGCAGGAAAGGCTGCTACCCAAAAAGGGTGTTGGAACTGTAGTGAGCAAGGACATATGAGGAGCCAGTGTAAGAAGAATACTACCTATAAATCAGCCTCGGGGAAACTAGTAGTGGTTCCTGTTGAGGGATGCCTACCAGCCCCCATAGTGAAAGTCCTAACAACTAGGTGTAAAATGCCAAGCACACATGGTGTCTACGTGACAGCAAAGCTGGATGGCCAAAAGTGTAACTTTGTCATAGATTTTGCATCTCAGCAAACCCTTGTGAGTATCAAGGTGCTGGATCACAAAGGAGTATCAGAAGCCACACAGAAGCTCTGTGGTGTGGCAGGACATTATGCAAGGTTGTGGGGACCAGTTTGGGTAACTATTGAGCTCATGGGCATGAAGGACAGACACAAAGTGTACTTGGCTGACATTGAAGATCCATGCATATTAGGGTTGGACTACTTACTACCTAGGAAGAGTGCAGATAACTTCGACAAAATGACGTTTGGGAACAACAAAGGCCAAATTCCAATAAGTGTTGCTGCATCTGCTGATTTGCATGTCACAGCATTTAAGTCGACTACAATACCACCTATGTCAGAGAGGACCAGAGAGATGGCCAGCGGATGTGAAGATTGGAAGGTCACTTGTGGCAGGTCATCAAGTAGTATCCATAACAGTGGCCAATTTCTCTAAATGTGAGCAGAAACTTAAGGAAAGGTGTGTTCCAGGAGGTAGTACCAGTCAATGTTAAGGCAAGAAATACGACCAAAAAGAAAGGACATCCTCTCCCAGAAGATAAGAAGGGTATAGTCCATTTGTCATCATCACAGGCTCTTCAGGTTAAGGAACTTTTGGCTAATTATGCAGACGTCTTTTCGAAAGGAGATCATAACCTCGGCAGCACAGACCTTGTAGAGCACAGAATAAACACAGACAATCACCGTCCAATAAAAATCCCTCCGAGGAGAATAGCTCCCACAAAGCGACAACAAATGGAGAAGGTCATGGATGTTCTAATTAAGGAAGAGATAGTCGAGAAATCAGATAGTCCCTGATCAGCTCCCATCGTGTTAGTCCAGAAGAAGGATGGGACCCAACGTTGCTGTGTAGACTTCAGGGCTCTTAACAGTATAACCAAAAAAGACTGATACCCACTGCCAAGAATTGATAATACTCTTGATGCAGCAAACCTCAAACTCCATCCCAAGAAATGACACTTGTTCCAGAAAGAGGTGCTTTACTTTGGGTCACATTGTAAGTGAGCATGGTGTGCAAACTGATCCTGACAAGGTGAAAGCAGTGCGTGATTGGCCAACACCAGACAATGTGGGAGAGATAAGAAGTTTCTTGGGACTCTGTACCTATTAACGGAAGTTTGTGAAGGACTTTGCAACTACAGCTGCTCCACTACATGATTTGACCAAAAAAGACTAACGTTCGAATGGACAGTTTCTTGCCAGCATGCTTTCAAGACATTGAAAAAAAAATTGGCCTCAGAGGTTGAGCTAACCAGGTGTTATCAAGCTGAAGTCAAAGTGACTGAAGGAGTTGATGATCATGAAGTGGAACCAGGTATAGATATTCAATAGATGGGAAAGTGACGACCCGGCAAACAGTTATACCGAGAAAGTTACGGG
>NW_013667359.1:212282-226080 GCF_000517525.1 Limulus polyphemus | reverse complement strand
TGAAAGTTCCAACAGGCTAAGGTGTAAAATGCCAAGCACACATGGTGTCTACGTGACAGGGAAAGCTGGATGGCCAAAGGTGCAAATTTGTCATAGATTCTGCATCTCAGCAAACCCTTGTGAGTATCAAGGTGCTAGATCACAAAGAAGTACCAGAAGCCATACATAAGCTCTATGGTGTAACAGGACATTATGCAAGGTTGTGGGACCAGTGTGGGTAACTATTGAGCTCATAGGCATGAAGGACAGACACAAAGTATACTTGGCTGACATTGGAGACCAATGCATATTAGGGTTGGACTACTTACTACCGAGGAAGTGTGTAGTTAATTTTGATAAAATGACGTTTGGGAACAACAAAGGTCAAATTCCAGTAAGTGTTAAAAGGGAGGTTGAACTAACCAGGTGCCATCAAGCTGAAGTCAAAGTGACTGAAGGGGTTGATGATGGTGAAATGGAACCAGGTATAGATATTAAAGCAGAGCAGGAGAAAGACCAATATTGGAAGCCAATAATTGATTTTCTAAAAGCAAGTGTTTTGCGCCCTGCTCGGGAGAAGGTGTCTAGTCTAAGCCTGGTGACAGAGAACTATTGAGCACAATGGGACCAGTTGAAGCTTGAAGATGGTATTGTTGTCCGGAGATGGGAAACTACAGATGGGAAATGACGACCTGGGAAACGGTTATACTGAGGAAGTTACGGGAAGTTGTTCTGCGTCAATCCCATGATAATTTAACAGGAGGACATCTCCGAGTTAAAAAGACATTGAGTCACCTACGACAGAGATATTACTGGATGGGTATGAGGCAAGATGTGGAAGAATGGTGCAGGACCTGCAGTACATGTTGTGCTAAAAGGGGACCCAAGCATAAGGGACGTGCTCCAATGAAGTTATATCAAGTTGGCACACCAATGGAAAGAGTAGTTGTTGACATTGCTTGTTCTTTGCCCCAAACTTGTGCTGAAAACAAGTACATTTTTGTGGTGATGGATTATTTCACCAAGTGGCCTAAGGCATATGCAATACCAAATCAGGAAGCTACAACTGTAGCTTCGGCTATTAGTGATTTCTTCTTCAGATTTGGTATGCCATTCGAACTGCATTCGGATCGAGGCCGTAACTTTGAATCAGCTGTGTTCCATGAATGTTGCAAGTTGTTTGGCATACGAAAGACCAAGACAACGCCACTTCACCCACAGTCTGATGGGATGGTAGAAAAGTACAATTGGACAGGAATTGGCAAAGTTTTGTAATAGCCGCCAAGATGTCTGAGATGTCTTACTCCCTCCACTGATGGCCTATAGAACAGCAGAGCATGAAGCCACTGGATAAACTCCAGCAAAGCTGATGTTTGGTCGGGAAATTCGGTTGCCAGTGGATCTGATAACAGGACGCCCACCTTATGAAGAGTTGCCTGAGAATGTGTCAGAGTTCGTGAAAGTGTCATCTGAAAGGATGGATGATATTCGCCATCAAGTGCGTTCAAACTTGAAAACGTCTGCTGATTCGATGAAGTTATGTTATGAAAAGAGATCTACTGAAGTCAGCTTTGTACCAGGAGACAAGGTGTGGTTGTATAATTCCAGGAAGACCAAAGGGAAGTCTCCTAAGATGTGATCTCCATGGGAAGGCCCATATGACATAGTGGATTGTCTCTCAGACGTGACTTTCTGGATAAAATGTGGTTGACAAGGTAAGACAAAGTGGTGCATGCCAACAGGTTTTGGCATTATCACGGTCCAGGACATTTCAGTTGGAACAATGGAACAAATGATGCTGCTGAACACGTGTCACCTGAAAAGCCAATGTTGAAGAAGAAACTCTACCTGGTTTTGAGAAAAGTCACATCAGTGGTAGTAACATTACCGATAATAGGTCATTTCCTGATGGAGCAGATGAACTTTACGTGAAGCAGAAGCCAACGAGATAGAGACCAGTATGGTAAAATTAAGAGACTTTGTTGAATTTTAATTTTGTGTTTGTAAATTCTGTATATTTAATTAAGTTATTGTTAATTATCTATTGGTTTAATTTAAGTGGCTATTGAACAATACTAAGGAAGGGGAAGTGTTACGACAGCGGAAGTCACGTGATGCGGGTAACATGTGATGAGTTTCTAGGAGGATCGGGGAACATCACGAATAATCCAGTATTTGCTAGACGCCCTCTATTCCTGTATATAAGCGCGCCAGATAAAGCGAGACAATTAATCGGAATTGAATTGCAGATAGGGAGATATAGAGACAGATAATCGAGTCAAGTGAGCGGTAGTGATCGTAAGTAAAATGCGTGAATCATTGCGAATTATAGCGCGTGTTTAAGTTAAAGTGACTGTGGAAATTCTGTGTATTGCACAGTTGTATTGAGAAAGAATAAACTAGTTTTATTTAAGAAAGGACTTGTATCGTTAAAGTTCCTCGGGAAGAATTTTTACGGGAAATTAACAAACGACCAGAGACGTAACAATACTTATTTAATGCTTTATTTAACTTAGTGTTCGTTTTTTTTTATTTTTGTTTTTACTTAGATTATTAAAAGTATAAGAATTTTTTCTTGTAGGTTCAATAAATTATTTTAATATAACATTCCTGGTGTTTATGTAAATTATCCTCATTTTCATTGTATTTTCGTTATTAGTATTTTATTATATATTTAATAAGCCTTTCGGAGAGGCAGCGAGCTGACAATGTTAAAATCCAAGGTTCGATTCGCACTTGGTGAGCAGGACGCAGATAGACTAATATGTAGCTTTGCGCTAAAGAACAGCAGTTTAATAGATTTCTGAAGAGGTTTTTTTTTCAGTTTCTATTGGATATGCTCTAATCCTGAGAAGTAATCATGCGGTTTTCCTCTAAATCAGAATTATTACTGATCTTATTAGAATTAAAATTGAACTCGTCCCTGTTTATGTTTCCAATTTTATATATTTATCGTAACAAATAAGATATAATACACAAGCTGAGGTACCCATCCTTTGACCGAATTATGAACTTAAACATCGTGTGGTGGATGATATGATAAATAACACAAAAATTCTAACTTTCACACAATTTATTTATAACATAACATATTATTACAGTATTCGTTATTACCCCACCAAGTGTTTTTATAGGCTTTAAGAACTCAATATTTATATACTTAAAACATGAAAAATGAAAACGGTACGTGAATCTAGTAATGATAATACAAGCATTCGAGACAATCTTCAAAAGTTAAGTAGCTCAGGGAATACTTTTTTACGTGATATACGACATTCCTTCAGCAAACAAAGACAGATGTGAATGTTAACTTCAGAACGGTTAGATACATATAACCACGAAATGGTTTCAATGGATGGGTAATTGCTACAAAAAACACCGTTTAAGAGATATAACCAAGCTAAAATATTTGGAAATAAGAAACAGACTTCAAACAATGGGATGAGGTGAATTCTTCGGCAGCAAACAAAGTTAATTTGTATACTTGTAGAAAGAAGCATTATATTACGATCAGTGTGAAATATCCACAGTAAAGCTAAATCATACTTTTTATTATTTATTGTTCAACATTATCACCGTTGGAAAACCTCATTGATAGGATTTATTTTTCGGAGATCTACATATTTCCGCTTCAAGTGAAGCTGCTTTATTTTACTTTAAATAAAATACTTTTATAGAGTTTGTTTGTTTACTTTTAAGTACAAAGCTACACAGTGGAATATCTGTGATCTGCCCACCGCAGGAGTTGAACCCCTATTTTTATGCTATGAGGTCTCTGACTTTTTTCTTCTCTTCTACATAACGTTTATTAACCACTAGAAGGTACTGGCTATATATCATATATCAAATATAATTATTAATTTCATGAATATATATATAGTTTTTATTAAGTATATTTGGCACTTAGAGATTTCATAACGTAAAGCTGCGCCTTTGAATAATTCCACAACTTTTCGTTGCTGTTGTCGAAGACAGTGTACCCCATCACTAGACTGTTCACAAATACTTTTATAATCATATAAATTATCATGAATTTTTCAATATGACACAAAATCCAGAGTATTTTAACAAGTATTGTATCTGTTTTTCAGTTCTGTTGTCTTGGGTGTGCTATTTTGTCTGGCTTTCATGTTTCAAATAACGTTGGGAGCGATGTATTACGTCCTTTACCTCGCTTTACAGAAGCGTACACTGGATATCAAGTATTTTTTATATCGTTTTTTAAAAGTTAAAATCACCAGATATGATACAGTTATTGCTGTTCTAGTTTGAAAGGAATTCTTCAAATTCCACAAAGTCAGTAATCTGCAAACAAATTCATATTACTTTTGATTTTTACAGTTGTTTTGTCAATGTAAACTAGTTTAGGAATTTCCTAAGCGTACATTTGTTTTCTTATTTTCACTGACTCGACTTTGCATGCTGCATAAAACGGGTAAGCTTTTATTCATATCACTTAAAAAACATTCAGGTAGTCCTATATGTTCATGTTCCAGTGACCCTAAATTACGCAAGATAAAAAAGGTGGGCATTGAAGATTCATTTATCCAACAAAGGAATATACATTTTATTTTGATATCAGCGGATTAGAAATAATAAAAACATTCCAGAACTATAAGCCTTTAAGTGAAACTATCAAGCACAAATACGTTTTACAGTTTTGTCTATTTCAAACGTTAACAGTGCTTGTTTAATCTTGTGTTATGACGACACCTGGTGTTAGGTGTTAGCAATTGAAAATGTCGAAGTTCCCACTTTTTAAGATGATTGATATAAAGATTTTATAACTCTTTAAACATAGAATGTCCACAAAATGTTCTTTCAGTTTGAGAAAGCGACACAGCCGTGAATAATGTACTGTACAATTAAACAACTTTAGGTAGGGAATGTATTAGAATTTATTTCAAATCTTTAATTACTAGCAGGGGTTTTCCTTTTTATGTATTTAAAATAAATGTTATAAGTTTTTAACTGAATATATAAGATTTTAGATAAGGTTATTAAGTCGTGACTGAATAGATAACAACCACATCAAATAAACAAAAATGTGTAGTTGGTTACATTAGATATTTTTTAATTCATTCCAAAGACTTGTCAGTGATTTTCAATTTCTCGTCACATTTGTTATCTGGATAAAGGTGTATTTAAATTACACAGATATTTTCTTACATTTTCCATATGAGATTCACTCCGTTACTGTAAATGTTTCATTTCTACAGAAGTCTTGTGAACCTTTGATATATGTTTTATTTCCGTTATTATAAGAATTCTGCTGACAAAGAAATCGACAGCATCTTTAACACGTGATTTATTTCCTTTCTTTTATAAATGCTACATTTTAACAGAAATCTTCTAAAACTTAATTGGATGGCTTATTTCCGTTATTAAAGATATTTTTTACACATACAGAGGTTTGATAGATTTTCTTTTCCTTCCGTTTGAGAACAAATTTTGCTATCATTACCCCTTGAAGTTAGCTTTCTTACAAATATTTCGTGTTCCTTTAAAAAACTTAAGTACAAGGTGAAACAAGAATTACCAGCTAATAATAGATGAACATTAGATGAATGTTACACGTAGATACTCAATGCTTTGTACACTATACAATTGGTGTCTTTAGAGAGCCAATCCCTATATTATATATGAAGTGAAGGAGTAAAAAAAAAATCAGTACACACAATATTAAATTCTATTATACAGATACGTAGAATAATTACTTGAAAATACACGAAGATTTATGTAAAGTGATATTTTAGACGTATATGTTTTATTTGAAAATGGCTACTTTTCTACTGGTAATTTTTTTTCGCGCTTAATAGGGGTTCTGTCTTACTCTACGCATATATTTCCCCATTGTTATACATTATATATATAGAGAGAAAATTTAGTTACAAAGAAAATATAAATGCTTACTAAAATTTCTAAAAAATCTCCACGATAATTCCTAGCTGTAGCTTCCCATTTTACATTTCGAACTAATGTCATAAAGCTACAGTAAATCATCATGAACTGTATCAGCTAGCTACTAACTATGTTCATTAACATTATAATGTATAAAGGTGTGTTACCTCCCAAAAAGATTATAATGAAGATATCCGAGATTTCTTCTAGAAATATCTCGAAACTGGTTTTACATTTAAAATGTTATAAAATTAAAATCCATATTATTTTACTGTTAGTTCAAACTAAAGTTGCAAAATGAAAGACGTTCATTTTCTGTATCTGATGAATAACGTACGAAAGAACAAAGGTTTTAACTAAGTGAAGTCACACTAGTATTTTTCTTTACCAAAATGTTAACTTTATGAAATCACATTAATATGTCTTTCTACCAAAGTTTCCAAGAACGATCAGAAACTCATTTGTAGAACATTTTTAGTTTTGGTACCCAAAAAATGTTGCAGGACAGAAGAAAGTGTTATGTCACGTTTCTTTTTTCACACCAATAATCTACGCACACATCATGTTTTACACAAAAGGTTTGTAATATTTTATTTACGATAAAATGGGAAATACATACAGTGTTTGTTTGGAGAGTTACCTTAGATTCATGTTAACACAGCCTATATCCTATAATATGTTAGTATTGTACAATAAATACACAGAATACAGTAAAAGGTTTAACTTGTAGAATGTACAACCAAGATTTTGTGAACAGCGTTGAACTTCAGTAAAGCAATATAAGAAATAATACGTTAACATAAACAGAAAAACTTGAAAACATACCAATAATATCATATAACATAAATAGTAAAATTTGAAAAGATACCAATAATATCACAAGAGGTGTGGGTCGAGTATTGATTCGATCTCGGTGTTTCTTATCGGGGTGTCTCGTGTTCAAAAATTCCAGTTAACTCACATCTTAAAAGTTACTGTTAAAATGAGTCACTGAAGAAACAATCATTATGTTGTAGATGCTAAACATTTCTACAGACAGAAATGAGGAATGCAAAACAGAACGCTCTAGATATTCAGCAAAGTTTCGAAACCAAAATGAGAAAAATCTAAAACTTAATGTAACACCTCAAGCGATTTACGTCCAGCAGTTCGTGCACCCTCAAAAAACTATAGAACGTTCGATAAGTATTCTGGTCACTCTCTCTCAAAACAATCGTTTGTCTTTATGACACGCTAAAACAGACTAATAATTCTAAAATATTTGCTTTTCGAAATAAACCTTGTTTTATTTTTCATAAACTTATTCTAATTGGATGGTAATAAAGAATCATTGTAAAGTTTTCATGCAGATCGTAGAGAGCCAGAACTGCACTGGAGTACTTTTTGTAACAGTGTCTATATACGAGAAAGGTGTTAAAATATATGTTGTATTGGACATGGGATAAAGCGTTTGTTGCTGAAAAAATGACGGAGTTGGTAATAGATTGTTCCATTCCTGACGTCACTGAAGCCAGATTATTTGTGATCTTACTGTAACATTCAATTTCCTTTTTAGGCCATAGGCTCACACACTTTAATCTCGTCTTTATGGAACTACATACTTAATGTTACCGTTCTATTAGAATGACAGAACTATATAATAATAATACTGGAATGAGTACACAAGATGGGAGCAGTTTCATTGCCGATGAAGTACGCTTTCCATCCTGCATTGCTGCTGGATTTTCTCCTATCGACAAAAAAAAATACTGTTAATTAATCTGAAACTCTAAATTTACTCACAAATTTAAAATGAGTTTTAAAAATGGCGAAACATATAACATTCTACGAGTATGACACTAGACTTACAGATACTACATAGTTATGTAAAATATTTTGTATTAGATCAAAGTTTGCTAATCCAGGTTTTAGAAGTACTAGTTGTACTTGCTTCTAGAAACACGAGCAACTTGATTACTACACCTAACAAAGAAACACAAGTTATGTAACTACTACATCTTATATTTACTTCCAGTAACACGAGTAACTCGATTACTATATCTTTACAAAGAAACATATTTATGTAGTTACCACATCTTTACTTGTTTCTAGTAATAAGAGTATTGTACCAACGACAAACCTACTTCTGGAAACACAAGTTATGTAACTACTACATCTTATATTTACTTCCAGTAACACGAGTAACTTGATTACTATATCTTTACAAAGAAACATATTTATGTAGTTACCACGTCTTTACTTGTTTCTAGTAATAAGAGTAATGTACCAACGACAAACCTACTTCTGGAAACACAAGTTATTATTATAAATTGCCTCTACTTCTACACATTCAGGCTGTGTAACTATTTGACGAAACTATTCCTAGAAACACTTCACATCACGATTATTTTATAAATACAAGCTATTCAACTATTGCACCTTAAAACTGTTCCTAAAAACACAGACTAAGTAGTTGTTACACTTTACAACCGAACACAGACTATTCAGTTACTGCACCTTACTACTACCTCTAAAAAAATCAGGCTATGTAACTAACACATTTTCAAAAGAATTTTGCAATCAATGGATACACCTTACAATTACTTCTAAGAATGCGAGTTGTTGAACTACTACATCATAAAGTTACACGGGTTATGACATTGTAAGTTCTACACCTTACAATTACTTCTAAGAATGCGAGTTGTTGAACTACTACATCATAAAGTCACACGGAATATAGTCAATAAACTTCAAAACTATACTTTTAAAAACGCAAAATACATAACTACGGTTCTTTGTTGCATATCTACATATCCTAGAAGTAAGTATAGTGTGGCACGAGTAAAGCAGTTAGTACATATTACGCTCTTCTAGATACAACTACTCATTACCACACCTCATTTCTGGTATTGTTGAATTATTTTCCAATCTTCCTACTATTTTATAAAAACAACCATTTCTACCCTTTCTCATATATATTTATAATTATCACAATAACTAGACTTGCAATTCTTCATAATTTTGTTGCAGGTTGTGCTCAAGTTTCTTCCTCCTTAATCTTCTGTAGATATTTTTTGTTATTGTTCTAAACGCCATATTAGCTCTTATTACTTCTTCCTGTGAAATTTCAAAAAGCATGTTTATCTCTAAACACAATGATAATGTTGAATATTTTGCTCTGTTTTCGTTCTTTCTTTTTCCGCCTTCAACTTCTGTTGCATAATGAATAATACAATGTACCAGGATAAGTGCAACCGTCTATTCGTTTCCCGCATCTCGCTTCCCTTTGCTGCACCACATGTATTCACTGTTCATTCGTCTAAGTATATCTTATCTGTTCTGCTATTGTATTCCTGTCGTTAAATGAATATCTCAGATATTTATATTTCTAACAACTTCCATCTGATGGCTTTTATCATTCACATTTTTCATTCTTTATTGAGAACCATCTTCTTTGACTTATAAGGTTAAAGAAAGTTTAGTCCTCACCATATATTTGTTGATATATGCAAAACGTGTTTTTTATTTCCTCCGGTAAATCCGCCACTAGTACAATGTCATCAGCATATTTCAACAATATATATCCTGAATTTGTCATCATTTGCTTACATTCGAAGCTATTTATATATGCTGAAAATAGCGTAAGACGTAACGGACATTTTTGTCTAACCCTTTTCATAATTCAAAAACTATCTGATCTTTCTTGTTTGTTTTAAGTCTCTTTATCGTTTTATGCATATTTGTTTCCTATATCTATCATTCTACCAATTATTCTAAATGGTTTCAAATAACGTTTTTCTACTTGCAGTATGAAAAACAGTTTTAAAATACATTATAAATACATAGAAATATTTGATTATTTTGTGTAATAGTAAATATTAAAATTAACATGTGTTCTCTGGTGCCATACCATTTCCAAAGTTATGTTAACTTTTCTTGATTATTTATTTTTTTCTAAGCTTTCATTAAGTAATGAGATTCCTCTATAGCTCATTGCCAGTTTTTAAGTTGTATAAATACTTCCCTCTCTCTCCATTTCTTTTTATTCCATATTGGTTCCCATTTCTAATATTGTAATTCTCATTTAGTTTGTTAAATTGCAATAAAAGTCATATCAACTTGCCATTTTGTCCGGAACTTTTTCCTTTCTTCAAACTTATTCATACTTCTTTGTAAACTACATACTTATCCAATGATCATAATTTTTTCATCCGTTATTCCTCTTATTTATTTAATCTCTATACGATTATATATACTCTCCGTTTTTAATATTCATTGATCGTCTACTGATAGCCCATTGTGTTGCTTCGTGTTTAACATCAAACAAACTCTCTAATTCCTTTTTTTTTCTAATTCAGTGAAAGTTCTATCGCTCTATCTTACATCTTTATCTTCTATGAAAAACACTCTCTAAATTTCTTCTTATCAATAAATAATCCTGCCACATTCCAAATTACATTTCATTACCTTCTTCCCTTGTTTTCTTCTCTTTGTTATTTGCCATCTTCTGCAGTTCGATTATTCTTATACTCCGTTTCTTCAACAACAATTATTTACTTCTTATCCTTCACATATCTACATTACATAATATTCACCCAATTTTATATTTCTTTTTGTCACTTCTGCTTTTTTCTACACATTCAAATCCGGGCCTAAATTTATTAACTGACCTCACATTCACCTTCTTCCTCCTATGGCGCTTTCCTTTGGCTACTCTTTATGTTTCTAAACCTTTTCAGCATGCATTTCCATACCTTTTGACCTTCTATTTTCCAAAATTCTTTTTCTTTCTTTTCTTGTCTAACTTTTACAATCGTATGTGTTGGTCACTTTCCTCCATGCATTCCTACTGTAACGAATCAATACGCCTTTTTTATCAATTTTCACCTTTTTCTTCTGATTTTCACTGGTATTCTTTATCCTCTATGGCTCTTTTAAAACTACTTCTAGTTTCTAATTCATCAATTTTTTTGGATCCTACAAATGTCTCTCTTAAATCACCACAATTCTACTTCTAATTGCATACTTTATGTCTTACTATCTTCCCTTTCCTATTCCAAAATTACACCCATTTCTTTATTTCTTCGTTCTCTTTTTGTTTTAACTTATTTCATGTACTCTCATTCCTGTTTGATTTGGCCTGGCATGGACTGATGGTTATGGCGCTAGACCCACAATCTGAGGGTCGCGGTGTCGAATCCCACCCACAACATGCTCGCCCTTTCAGCCGTGGGGCTATATAACGTACTGGTCAATTCCACTATTCATTGGTAAAGAATAACCCAAGAGTTGGCGGTGGACGGTTTTGACTAACTCCTTTTTTTAAAAATTAAATTACGTCAAAATTTGGGACGGCTAACGCAACTAGCCCTCGTGTAACTTTTCGCCAAATTCAAAACAATTCTATATCTGAAAATTTCTTTTTTTCTCTTCCTACCTTTTTTAATGCCATGGAAGGTAATCTCGTAAATATCTTAGCTGTGATTCCAATGATTCACGTCACGTTGTTGCAAGAACGTGCTCCGCACTTTGAAACCGTGGGAGTACTATTTGTGAGATGCTTGAATCCCACTAATCGGTCAGTTAAGAGTACCCAAGAATTAACAATAGGTGCTGTTGACAAGCTGCCATCTACAAGTGTTAATTTTACAGGCTTATAAGACTCAAATCAGAGTTCGATTCATCCTAGTAGGTAGAACGCAGATAGACTATAATGTAGCTTTGCGCTGAAACAAACAAAAGAGTAGTTGCCTTATGGTAATTCCAAATTAGGGATGGCTATGCGTAGACAGCTTTGTGCGAATATTCTAAAACAAATAAATAACAGTATCATAGTCATTTAAAGTTCCTCTTAGTTTTTCTTAACTTCGAAAACATGTTGTTTTTTTTTAATTAAAAGAAAACTATTATTCCTCTCTCTTCCCTGTCGTCAGTGAATCAAACTGGTTAGTCCGTTAGTCTTTACTACACTTTCCTCCACCAAATCTCTCTCCTCTATTCAAAAACTGTTTCCAAACCAGTTGCTTACAAGCTATTGTAGATATTTAATTTTTTTTTCAGTACGGCAAATACAAGTGTACTTTTTTACCACGTTTAATAGGAACAATAATCAACCATGATGTTAGAAAAACACGTCGGTTCAAGAAGTCTTGATAGAAATGAATAAAAACCCTATAACCCGAGCGCTTTCGAAAGATGCATTCTTCAGGGGTAAACTGGGAATGTTGGTGTAATCGAATGAGTGATATATATAATGGGAGTTTAGTAACATCATGAAGGTTATCTGGTTTTCCAGAAAATATTTAGACTATTTCTCTATGTACTGTTGTAAGCGTCTCATTTCCGGTAAAAAGTAGCCGATGGCGAGAGCGTATGTGAAAAGGTGTTAGAGATATTTTACTTTAGAAATGGCTAAATATATATATAAAAGTATACTTAAGTGTTTAAGTAAAATAGAGGTGACACCTGGCGACTGATTGATTGTTTGTTTGTTTTTAATTATGCACAAAGCTAAACAAGGGCTATCTGTGCTCTGCCCACCACGGGTGTCGAAACCCGGTTTCTAGCGTCGTAAGTCCGCAGACATACCGCTGTGCCACTGGGGGGAAAGAGTGATTGAAAAAATGTTATGCTAATCAACTATATAATAAAAGACAGGTATGAAAAATTATCTTAAATAAATAGTAAGTTTGAGAAATTCAGCGTTTACATTACATGGAAAAATTAAGCAAAGAATAAAAAATATTTTTCTGACAGAGATGAAACCACTGAACAGAGATCACTGATTCCAGGATCTAGATTAATTCCAAAAAGTTGAACAGTGTTTAGATTAGCAGTCCAATAAGCTTCTTTTATTTCTCTATCTGCTTTAGTTTTGAATCCTGTTTCAATGCCTATGAGAGTAACATCGTTAATGGAATGACCAGGTTGGTTAAAGTGTTGAGCAACAGGGAGATCTTTTTTGGTGTTATAGAATATTTATGGTTGTTGAAACGTTCTCTAAGACTTGTTTGTGTATGTCCTACATATTGGTAATTGCATTTATTACACTGTATAAGGTAAATGGTGGTTTTTGTGTCACAAGTGATTTCTTTGGATATTTTAAAGTTTCTTTGATTGTGCTTGTCAGAAAATGAGTCAGTGGTTTTTATGAACTTACAGGTTTGACAACGGGCTTCATTGCATGGATGACAACCATTTTTGTATGGGATTTAATTCACTTTTGTGTGAACAAGGATATCTTTTATAGTTCTGCTTTTATGGAGGAGACAACGGGAACTTCAGGAAATATCTGCTTAAGGCGATCGTTGAGTTGTAGGATATGTTTTTTTCAGAATCAGTGAAACGTTTCTGAGTTTAAACTGATTGGTAATAATAAGAGGAATTATATTTGAAAGTTTAGTATTGCTCTGATTTAGGATGTTTTTCTGCTGAGTGTTGTTAGCCTTTTTTATTTCGGTATTTTTATATCATCTTTGTTTGAGATCCACGTATAAACACCACCATCATTTTATAGAGTATGTCACAATTACTACATTTTAGAAGTATTCGTAAAGATATGAGTTCTTATGACTACTTCTATTAACTCAAGTACTGTAACAAGTGCACCTTAGAACACAGAATATGTAAAAAAACAATTTATTACTGCTCTCCAGAAACCCAAGTTTTGCAAGTATTATAAATAACGTTTACTTGTAAATACACGGATTATGCAGCCCTTATATTTTACAACTACTTACAGAAAGAGGAGTTATGTGTGTCATACTCTTTGTAGCTACTTCCAGAAGTATAACTACTTTTAGAAACACAGATTATGTATTAGGTCATCAAGAAAATAATGTCGCTTTTTTTAGATGAAAAAACCCGAACTTATATATATCAAAACAAAACATTTATTAAACGAAATAGTCCCCATTCTTATCTATGATGCGTTTCCATG
>NW_013667359.1:210705-211282 GCF_000517525.1 Limulus polyphemus | reverse complement strand
AATGTCAACGTTTGTTTCAAATAAGCTTATATTTCAGGGCGTGTCTAGCTTACCGTGCTAGTTACGTATGACGAAACTCC
Source organism: Limulus polyphemus (assembly GCF_000517525.1). Classification (NCBI taxonomy): domain Eukaryota; kingdom Metazoa; phylum Arthropoda; class Merostomata; order Xiphosura; family Limulidae; genus Limulus; species Limulus polyphemus. The sequence goes on along the minus strand of NW_013667359.1, from coordinate 211,202 downwards.
CTCCAATTCTCAAAGTTTGTAGAATATTCGTGAACACAAGAATCAGCAATATATATCCACTTCCGTAACCTGTTAAATATAGTTCAGTATTGTCTGAACGTTCGAGAAAAACATTGCCCGCTCGTATAAAAAGACCAAGGCCCAAGAAGAAACATACTTAAGTCTGCTAGGAAACTGTTATAACCGTGTACACTATAAACCGTGATTTTGCTAACCTTTACCAACCGTAAAATATACGACATTTGACCAGGAACAGTTATAAATTTCGAACGTTAGTGAATTCTCATCAAATGTTAGTATCTTTCCAAGAATATTACTGGTTTCTCATCGGACATAAGTGGTTTTATGACAATATTATCTTACTTCAACGGTCCAACAATTCAGTGCCTGACAAAGCTAGTTAGCTTTCCGACAGTTGTACGTACATCGACTTCAAGTTAACTCGCTGCATATCAAGGAGACTCTGAACTAGGAAGACGATTTTAGGTTATTTGTAA
>NW_013667359.1:209246-210695 GCF_000517525.1 Limulus polyphemus | reverse complement strand
CAAAAAATAATGGTAATCTGATGGTGCCATATCTGGAGAATATGGTGGGTGGGGGAGAACTTCCTAACCCAACTACATAATCATGTGTTGGGTCAAATGTGGCACATGTGGACGTGCATTGTCGTGGAGAAGAAGAACACCTTTCCGATTGACGAGCGAAGGGTGTTTCTGATAAAGGGCTTGATTTTAACGTTCCAGTTGCTGACTATAGATCTCTACATTGACAGTTTGCTGTGGATTCAGAAGTTTCAAATGAATTATTCTTTTGATGTCCTACCAAATGCAAATTATCACTTTCTGCGGATGGAGTTCAGGTTTGGGGGTCGGAAGTGGTTTTCATCTAGGACTGAGCCATTGTTTTTGGCGTTTAATATTCGCATAGAGAATCCATTTTTTATCACAGGTGACAATTCTGTTAAAATTGATTCACGTTCATTACGCACCAGAAGAGACGAAGCAACGTTCACACGTTACAAACGATTATCATCAGAGAGTTCGTAAAGCACCCGAACACCTTCTTTATGGAGTTTTCCCATTACTTATATGTTTACCTATTGTTTCATGACAGTCATGCACTGTCACGGTCATTTCACGAGCGTGTTGCCTTGGGGTAGACTCAACAAGCGTCTTCAGAGCATCAACATCAATTCCAACATGTCGGCCCCTGCCATCACAGTTTTTAACGCTAAAGTCACCTGAACGAAATTTGCTGAACTATCGTTGACACCTATGAACGTTCAAAACATTTTCATAGACTTCTTTGATATTCTTTGTGGCTACAGAGACGTTGTTTCCATTATTGTATTCAAACAGCATAACATGCCGAATGTGCATCTGGTCGTGTCCGATCAGTATAAGGGATTAGAGTATACTAAACATTACACATTATATAGGCTATACTAACGTGACATTTAGGCGGTTAGTTTAACTAGTATACGTGATGTATGTTTTTTTCGGTGTGTGTGTGGGTGGGGGGGGGGTTAATGAAAGTGTTCCAAAACACGAAGTTAATTTCTTGACGATCTAATAGCTATTACATCTTACTTTCTATTCTAGTAACGTGGGTTACCCAACTCCTACACTTTTATTCTTCTTTAGTAACACGGGTTATCCAATCCCTATATTTTTCATTCTTCTTTAGTAATGCGTGTTAACTAATTCCTACACCATACAATATCTTTCAACACAAGAAATGTAAATATTAAACCTCACAACCACTTCAGGGAACACAAGCTACTTAGTTACTAAGCCGTAGAACTGCTTCAGAAAACACAAGGTACTTAACTGCTAGGTCGTACAACTGCTTCAGAAAACACAAGGTACTTAACTATTAAGCCATACAACTACTTCAGGGAATACAAACCACTTAACTACTAAGCCGTACAACTACATTAGTGAATACAAGCTGTAACGAATTTATTATTATATATTTATTTTTAATATGAACGG
>NW_013667359.1:205383-208346 GCF_000517525.1 Limulus polyphemus | reverse complement strand
ACTTTGTTTGTAATAATTAATCATAATAGTTGCTATTGTAAATTGTACTGCATATATATATATTAAAATGTATTTCTGTCGAAAACAAAAATGGTGTGAATCAATCTTGTTGACAAATAGCGTAAATTAAATGAAATATCGGTATATTTCTAGACACTAAATCCATGGTACAATTCAACTATTAAAATTTAAATTATTTAACTCGGCTGCGGATTATTTCAAATTATCGATACGTAACATAATAAAGCTACTTAACTATTAAGCCTTAAAAAGCGATTTAAGTTTCTAAAGCTCATGTTTTAATTGAAATACCCATTTCATATATCTCAATGTAGCAAGTGTTTCAAGTAATATTGCAAACAGAAGTAATTGGACAATTAAGTAGCTTGTATCCCCTAAAGTAGTTGACAACCATGTAAGTGTTACAATATATAATTAGAATAATATAACTACTAAACTTAACACACAGTTATCTATCATTGTAGATTTGTCTACTTTCGTTGTAATGCTTTTTTTCACTGGAGGAAAAATTATACCTTGTTGTCCATTTATATTTGACTACAGAAGCGAAAAATATGATGTTATTTATAAAATGTTTAGGTGAATTTAATGTACTGATTGTATTTGTATATATATGTTGTTGATAAAACGTTTTTAAATTAAAAATGCTTCTAGAAACAGATATCTGTGTTTATTGATTGTTTGAATTTTGTCATGTAACTATTGCTCATGTCGATTACACTCCCTGGTGTCCCATTAGGAACAGCGTAAGCTCTGCCATCTATTAACAATTAAGCAAACTAAATAAGTAAAGATAACTCAAAACTGTTAAATCAGATTGAAACCAATAAAAAATCGAATTGACTATTTGCTACAAAATAAAAAATCAATAAATATAAAAATGCATTTTAGTGTTTCAAGAAGTACAAACCTTGTTACATGTTAACAGTTTAGGGTGGTCTTAAAATAAATGAAGTATAACGGTGCATTCTTTTGATTGTCTTTGAATATAAAAAATGAAATACGATATTTGTTAACATTAGAAGTATTGGTTATCCAGTATAATTAAGCTATTCTATCACTGTAGGTTTGTTTACTTTCATTTAAGGTTTTTTCTCACTGCATAAAAAACTAGACCCTTTGTTCATGTATATTTGACTACAGAAACAACTTAGGTAATAAGCTGTGATAATTAAGTAACATTCTTAAGTCAACACCTAATAAACTCCAGTCATGATAAAACTAAAATAACTATAGCTTACAGTTGATAAGTGTATGAATATTTGACTTCACACGTGATTATTAAAATGTTTCGTAAAACAAACTCAAAACGGTTATCTTAACTAAAATATGAGCTTTACAAATTTGAATCGATAATATTACCTTACGGTTTTATCAACACTAGTGGCACATTTATTTTCTAAAGAATAATATGGAACAAATAATGTAATTAAAGTTATGATAAATCGAATTCAGCTCTTAGATAGAACATGCACAGATAAGGCCTACTGTTAATATTTAGCATTAACAGTTAGCGCTCAGCTGTGTGAACACTACAGACATATTTTGTACATGGAGCTGCTATTTAAGAAGGAAAATAATTTTCACTGCACTCACTAGATGGCACGCCCATTCAAGCAGTCAACAGTAAACTGTTTGTTTTCGAATTTCGCGCAAAGCTACACGAGGGCTATCTGCGCTAGCCGTCCCTAATTTAGCAGTGTAAGACTAGAGGGAAGGCAGCTAGTCATCACCACCCACCACCAACTCTTGGGCTACTCTTTTACCAACGAATAGTGGGATTGACCGTAACATTATAACGCCCCCACGGCTGAAAGGGTGAGCATGTTTGGTGGGACGGGGATTCGAACCCGCGACCATCAGATTGCGAGTCGAGCGCCTTATCCACCTGGCCATAAATAGATGAGGCTTTTCAAGACATAGGTTATCAGTATTAGAACATAAAACAAACAACTAATTTATAATGTATTGTCTAAGTAAATGCAGACTCTACTCTTTGTTTAAAGTTTGTGCCATTAATAGTTTGGGTTATAATTTGCATACATTTATACACACACACAAACAAATACATATATATGTATTCATTTTTTACACCTACAAACACAATTTTGTATTACTAGTAGATTAATATAAAGATGTATGATTAATCTAAACCTCCTGGCTGAGTGTGTTGACAGTTGATTTAATGTAGAAGAGTAGAGGGTTTCTTATATCTTTGCTCACCTGTGTCTCATATTCCACTATTTTAGCGCCATTTATTATATTATATCGTATTCTTCTTTGCCGTCATGAATTATTACAGGTAGTTCCGTATTCTGACTTTTGTTAGTCTTTTCTTTTTCTGCATTGTTTTGTAGTCTACACACTAAATTCACTACACACATTGTAAATTATGTTTTTGTTCTATCTTGAGATCTTAGGTGGTTTGATGAGCTTTAACTGTAGTCGTATTGTGTTGTGGTTTCTAAATACTGTTCTGCTTTCTGTATATTCATTAGTTAGATATTTTCCGAGAGACCTTTGGCATGCGAGAATACTGTGAGTTTGTGTGTCTATGACCTTCTTCCACCTTATTCTAGGGTTTATGTGTTTTATCATTTTTTTCTTTATCATATGTTTAAAGTAGCTATTGTCAGTGTGGATCGTTTTGATTTGTTTTATTTCATTTTTCTTGGCACCTTTTGTATTGAAATTATTGTTTATTCTGGAGATAAAGCAATCTATGACGCCCATTTTTACATTTCTGGAATCAACCTCCGACCATTGTCATCACATACAATCCTTCCCTGGACTTCCTTAAGACGAGGCCCGGCATGACCAGGTGGATAAGGCGCTCGACTCACAATCTGAGGGTCGCGGGTTCGAATCCGCATCCCACCAAACATGCTCGTCCTTTCAGCCGTGGGGGCGTTATAATGTGACGGTCAATCCCACTATTCGTT
>NW_013667359.1:200581-204383 GCF_000517525.1 Limulus polyphemus | reverse complement strand
TGACTAGCTGCCTTCCCTCTAGTCTTACACTGCTAAATTAGGGACGGCTAGCGCAGATAGCCCTCGTGTAGCTTTGCGCGAAATTCCAAAACAAACAAACCTTAAGACGATAACAGATTAGTAACCATAACGTAGGTTATAATGGAGTTGAATACTGATATACAATAATTATAATACAAAAGTACCTAATAAGTAAATTAACTTTAGTGATCATATAGACATTAGAAATAACACCAAGCTGAGAACATTATAGATTATTTCTATGATTAAGTCAAGGACTAAAGCTTTTAAACTTCTTTAGGTTTGCTTTGAGACATTAAAAGACTTGTAGTCTGTGCTACAGCTTGTGTGGTTTACTTTGTAAGTTCAGGGCTTCAAGTAACTGTGAAGCACAATATAAATTGTTCATTAAAAACTGATGAGAATACAAGTAGTATTAAAAATAGTTTCCTGCCAATAATAAAATCAGGACAAAATATTCGAACGTTCTAATAGTTATTCGTAACATGTATGTTCACGATGCTACCAGAATAAGTGAACAATTGCAAGAATTTCATTTATGAGGTTAGGACATCTTAACATGCAAATTAGCAAAGGTTCATGTGTTAATAGTTCAACACCACTAGTGAGTCTACTTTTGTACCAGAACGTTTTAGCGAAATAGTGTTTGAGTGTGTTCTATGCGTCTGATTAAAAACCATTTTATTAACGTTAGATCGTTAACTTTACGTTTTTCAAGTTCTAAAACTGGAAATTATGTTGACTTTATTAAACTCGTCCTTAAAGCTTTCTATCAAGATTAGTGTATGGCAGAGGATTACCACTAAACATAACCAACAGTTCTACAAACGTTGATTAATGGTTGGAGCAATCTATGAAAAGAACCAATTGCGAACATTACCGTCAACAAAATCGCTAACAGACACACAATAGCAAATATATGACTGAAAAATACCAAAGGCCCTGGAAAAAAATAAGAATTTATGTTACAAAGGTCACTACTTCAATGAAATACAAAAAAAAAGAACAAAAAACACTCTGACCACTCACAGCATCCTACGGTCATCTTGAATCTTCTTTATGTGATATCATCAAGAAGAGATGGAAAATAGTGTATAATGTCTCCAAAAAACTCGTCTTCACCGAGATCAAGAAGAAGACGAAGACTTTCTAAAATACCTATTTCTCCAGCATTAACACCTAGAACGAGCAAGTTCTAGGCATATCTAAGAAATATAGAGAACTTGCACTCCTCCTCATTTAATATTACATATCTATTCGGTTGAGGAAAGTTAAGTACCGTCTGACATGTGCAGAATTGTATAACTTGCACTCCTCATTTAATATTACATATCTATTCGGTTGAGGAGAGTTAAGTACCGTCTGACATGTGCAGAATTGTATAGAATTATGGAAAGTCAAACCAATTGTGCATGAAGTTTTGGAGTACGGGGATGATGACTCAAAGTCAAAGAGATTGTCCACGTCGAGGTTCAAGAAAGATACGGTACCCTGCAAAAGTATTTACTTTCCCTCCCTGCAAAGTTTTCACAATTTGCTGCCGTCTGAACTTGCAGTCAAGAAAATTTCAGATGGTACTTTATATTTAGAATCTACACAATCTACTTCCAACTGAGAATACAGTCAATTTCATCATTAAGAAGTGGAATGTGCTTCATACCACCCAATCACTACCCAGATCAGGCTGCCCTTCCAAACTAAGCAGCCGAACAAGCAGGAAACTGGTTACGGATGCCACTGTAAAGCCAACAGTGACTTTGAATGATATGCAAAGTTCCATGTCTGAGATGGGAGTCAATGTTCACACATTGGCAATATCCCGGTTCCTATACAAAGCTGACCTGTACGGGCGAGTGACAAAAAAGGAGCCATTACGGAAAAATAATCATCTTAAGTCTCGTATAGTGTTTGCAAGAAAGCATGTAGATGATACTACAGACATGTTGCAGAAGGTTTTATGGTCAGACGTGACAAAAATTGAGCTTTTTGTCTAAATTCAAAGCGTTTACGTCTGGGGCAAGCCTAACACACCACATCACCCAGTCAAAAACATCTCAACTATCAAGCATGGTGATGGCAGCATCATTTTATGGGAGTGCTTCTCATCAGCAGGGACTGGGAAGCTTGTCAGTATAGAGAGGAAAACCTGCTTGAATCAGCCAAGAATCTAAAACTGGGTTGAAAAGTTACATTTTAGCAGGAAAATGATCTGAAGCACAAGGCCAAAGCCACACTAGAGTGGTTTTAAACGAAGAAAGTAAATGTCATGGAGTGGCCCAGTCAAAGTTTTGTGTTGAATCCAATAGAAAATTTATGGCGAGACTCGAAGATCCCCAGTAAACTTATCAGAATTGGAGCAATTTTGCCAGGAAGAGTGGGCAACAATTACTCCATCACATTGTGTAAAGCTGGTAGAGACATATCTAAAAAGACTCACAGCAGTAATTGCTGTAAAGTTGCTTCCAACAAATACTGACTTAGGGGGCTGAATACTTATGCATTCAGCAAATTTCAATTTACATATCTTCTTTGCAGGTTTCATTGACATTCAACCTGCTTCACACACATAACAGTGTTAAGTTTGATCATTAGAGATTTGAATAAAAACAAGTTCATTATAAATTATTTACATTATATGTATTTCATTAAAATGTGACATTATTGGTGGGGGTGAATACTTATGTAAGACATTGTATAAATTTTTGGTTCTTCTCCTTGAGAAAGATAACTGTTGCTATTTTCAGCCTCCCCTTGCTTTCTGCAGGAGAAGAATGATCTTTTAGTATGTATGCGTTCTAAAAAGGCGCAGCACATTTCATCAAGGAGGGCTGGCATACAGCACACAATTTCAATACTTTTGTCAAAGCTAATCAGTTTAGGGCTGGGGCGTGTGAATAATCATGTTTTGCTTAAACTAGCCGATATCAAAAGTAATCTGAATCTTCTAAAGAGTCACAGTGTTGTTGATGAAATCTTCAAAGTTACAGAAGAAGAAGATGAGAAGGAGCCTAAGAGGACTCAGTGAATACTAAGATCGAGAAGACCAGTGTCATGATTCTAAAACATTTTATTTCTTAATGTCAATGTCGATTAAAAACTTGAACAGTATTCAACAAGTTTTTAACCAGTTTATGTTTAATGAAAGTTTAATATTTTCAGATAATATGCTTATATCCAAAGTGAAGTAAAGCAAGTGCAATATGACTAGATTTTAAATTGATTTCCGACATATTACTGTACTATTTCAGTATCTTACTATTTTAAAGTAACAAGAACTTTATAACTCCAATTTGGTAATAAGAGTTTAATTATCCATATTTAGTTATAAATGCTTCACTACAAATAATATTTGTTTTGAAATGGATTTTTTTAAATACAAAACTAAATATATAATCTGATGCCCTGGTTAAAATTACTGAAAACATTATCGTTTTGTTTTAAATGCTCATAATTTCAAATCGCTAGTGTTAGAGGGAGGTTTAGAACAGCATGCAACAAGCTTTGTGTATGAACGACCATTTCATCCAGTTCAACATATTTCCTCTGTGACATAATGTCGCACAATGTTGTTGACTAAATAATACTAAGAAGGGAAGCTTACAACATGTTGTGTAGGTCCACAATATTAAATAATCTAGCTTACTACATGTCAAGCTTACATGTTGTGTAGGTCCACAATATTAAATAATCTAGCTTACTACACGTCAAGGTTACATACTATATAGCCACACAAGATTAGCTTTCTAGCTCACTACACGTCAAGGTTATATAGTCACACAAT
>NW_013667359.1:193582-199694 GCF_000517525.1 Limulus polyphemus | reverse complement strand
ACATATTATATAGCCACACAAGATTAGTTATCAAGCTCACTACACGTCAAGGTTACATATTATATAGCCACACAAGATTAGTTATCAAGCTCACTACACGTCAAGGTTACATATTATATAGCCACACAAGATTAGTTATCAAGCTTACTACACGTCAAGGTTATATATTGTATAGCCACACAAGATTAATTAAGCTAGCTTACTACACGTCAAGGTTACATATTATATAGCCACACAAGATTAATTATCTAGCTTACTACACGTCAAGGTTACATATTGTATAGACACACAAGATTAATTAATCGAGCTTACTACACGTCAAGGTTATTTATTGTATATTAATATTAATTAATTTAGCTTACTACACGTCTAGATTTGCATATTGTATAGCCACACAAGGATCGCGAAGTCTTTGTTTTTTCTACGTGAAATTCGTTTTGTTATATGGCTTCATATCATTAAGTTGTCGAGTTTATTATACATCAAATTTGCATATTTTCATGTTTCTCTTGCTTTTTTTTAAGAAAGAAAAACATAAGTGGTTACTCTAAATCATTTAAATACTGAAAAAAATGCATAAATATAGATATAACACTTACTCATCATAAACACAAAACCATCTATTGTAAATTGTTGACAATAATAGTTATTTCATATTAAAGGGTAATATAAAATAAGATTAATTAGATACCGAATACATTGCTCAAAAAATTAAAGGATTATCACGGTAGTTTTTTTAACATTCTAGGAGTAACAAGGCACAGATACTATTAGGAAATAAGGCCAATGGCATCCTTGTGTTCACATCTATGCATAATAAGTGTTAGGTGACCAGTCATGTAATTCGATATGTTAACGGCTGATTTTTGTAGTCCATGTCTGTAAATGTATGTTTAGTACTACAGGCTTTGTACCCCAAGAAATGGTTAGAAAACGTTTGTTACCAACTACAACATTCACGCAGTTCATACATTAATGGAGAAAATCATTAGACTACTGAAGCAATTAGCTTTTTCTCCATGAGAGTTGCTTGGGGGTGAGTCACTTTCTTCCAAACATCCCCCTAAAGCATGTTCAATGAGTCCATCGGCCACTACATTAGCTCGGTACCCTCGTCTCACAAGAAGTTGCTTAACAGTTATGTGCACTGGAGATGCAAGTTATCATTCACTAGAAAAAAAAGTACTGAACGACTTCACGTGCATATGGCAACATTAATGGTTGTAAGACTACATCCCGATGTTGTGTGATATTCATCGTGCCATTCTATAGCACATAAATGGCATCGTGGACAAAAGTGTTCATCCCTGCGCAAACCAGTATGGCGTGACTGCCACATGCATTTTTTACTTCGTGAAATTGAGGTTGGATATATTCTCTGAATGTGCACGTGTCTCGTTTCCTGCTGCAATGGGAAGAGTGATTTATTTTTGAGTAAGCCGTTCGTCATGATATCGTTTAACCAATCCATATGTTCTTTACTCTACTGAAGGTGAGGGCTCTTTTGTGTTGATGAGTTCGAGAAACCACACCATTAATTGGCATAAAGCTCAACCCTTCTAAAACCTACTTTTGACCATTTTTATTCTAGTTTGCTGTTCAGTTGCTGCTCTGAACTGTTGATTCAGTTGGATAGAGAAGGCAAGCTGGTTGTATCTGGCTTGTCGTCAAACTGCTGCTCTGAACTGTTGATTCAGTTGGATAGAGAAGGCAATCTGGTTGTATCTGGCTTGTCGTCAAACTGCTGCTCTGAACTGTTGATTCAGTTGAATAGAGAAGGCAAGCTGGTTGTATCTGGCTTGTCGTCAAACTGCTGTTCTGAACTGTTGATTCAGTTGGATAGAGAAGGCAATCTGGTTGTATCTGGCTTGTCGTCAAACTGCTGTTCTGAACTGTTGATTTAGTTGGAAATATTATGCCTGCTGGTTTCGTTGAGTCTATACTGTCAAGTAGTGTCCAGAACACCAACCATTTACACTTTGTAAAACTTGTATCAACTTGTTAACGACTTGCTATGCTTGAGCAGTTTCTAGCTAGGTCTGTAGAACCAAATGTGTGTTTGTGAACATGAAAACACACACAGTTTCCTTCGGTTTTCTATACAACTGAGAGGCAGATAAACAACCGCTTTCTGACCAGTTCTTTGTATGCTAATTTTGTAGAACCAAATATGTGTATGTGGAAATGGTCTTAAATAAGAGATATGTACATATATAGTTGCATGACTGTTCACGTGATACTTACTTTGAATAAAAATAAGCTCAGTGATGCCATTGGCATTATTTGTTAACAGTAGCTGTACGTTTTCGCACCTAGAGCAAGCAAGTTATTCTCATTATTCTTTAATTATTTTGAGCAGTGTAGTAAATATTCGGAGTTTAGAAATATTAGCTTTATTAGATAATAATAATAAAAAAAAACACATAAAACATCGATAAAACGTATTTATCCCCTACAAAAGGGAATAAGTCAAGTTTAGGAAGTAAAGACAAGTTTTTTACTGGTGTCAATAATTTAAAATCGTATTTTACGTAAGAAATATTGGCAGGTTAAAATCAATGATTGTAGAAACAGTTGTAGTAGATCAGCCAGTTTTTAACGGAACTCCAGTAGTATAAACACACAGAGTTTTTCGAGCTATTTCTAACCTTATAATACATACATTACAAATACATATCATACCATTTAAGACATGGACCCCAATTTCTGCTGGATCTGCGTTTGACGGGACACATGAATAATTTCCTGAATCACTCGGACGAGCTTTACTTATATGTAGTGTGCTTGTCGTCTGTGAAGTTTTCTCTGTTTTCACTTCAATGCCTTCTCGAGTGTCATAGTTAATCACGTGACCATTGTGGTACCAGAAGACATAATCTGGAGGAACAGGGCTTTCTAGAATAACGCAACTCAATGTGATAGTGCTGCCACTTCTAATGTATTGGCTGGAGCCCTCCTTGATGATCGACTTGCTTACTGTGTTGGAATATAGAAATAGCTCTACGTTATGTATAAGTTATATTCCAACCGCAAACTGATTAACACATATAATGTTTATAGTAGCAATGTGAAAAATACATCTTATTTACTACAGCCTACATGAAGAGTACTGTATAACAACTTATATAACTGTACACTTACATCTAAACACAAGTAATGTTGTACACAAACGAGTATACATTCTGCATCAATCAATCAGTCAATCAGAAATTATATAATGAGTACATCTGTATTCACAACTACTAACACAAATTACATAATTATTACATATGTATTCACAACTACTAACACAAGTTACATAATGACTGAATCCTGCATTCACCACTAGTACTACAAGTTATGTAGCTACTACTTTCTTCATCTAGTAACTCAAGTTACGCGACGATACATTTTGTATCCAAGACTAATTACGCAAGTTATACAACAACGACTACATTCTGCGTCTACCACCAGTAACACAAATATGTTAGATATAATAGCTTTGTTTTTTGTTGTTAAGCGCAAAGCTACCCAATGGGCTATCTGTGCTCTGCCCGCCACACGTATCAAAGCACGGCTTTTAGAATTATAAGCTACAGATTTAATATTGTGCCACAGGGTACACAAATATGTAGTTATTAAAATGAAAAATGTTTACATGTAACATAAATTATGTAATTATTACGACATGTATTGACTAAGGGCAACTCTACTTATGGGATTACCTCTTTGTCCTTCATTACTAAGATAAATATTGTAATCTTATTAACAAAAGTACACAACACTGACATCCTCAAATCAACAGAAGCACCGCAACTGGTATAGATTTTATATCTTACATTCATAATGGTAGCATAATATACTTAACGTATATTACTAAGATAAATATTGTAATCTTATTAACAAAAGTACACAACACTGACATCCTCAAATCAACAGAAGCACCGCAACTGGTATAGATTTTATATCTTACATTCATAATGGTAGCATAATATACTTAACGTATACATTCTGCCCTTACCACTAGTTATTGATTACAACACCCTGACTTTACCTCTTGCAACATTAGGTGCTAAGCTGTTTGTGTCCTGCATTCACCTTTAATAACATACAGTATACACAAGTTAAACAACTCATCATCACTAACCAAAGTTATATTAATACATATATTAACCGGAAATATGACATGTCACGTGCAAATAACGTTTTGTATTCAACGTTAATAACACGTGTTGTACAACTATTTGCTAGATCCAGTATACACAAGGTAAATAACTCATCACCTCTAATCAAAGTTGGATTATCAATTATATCATCTTATATCATCAAATGAAGAAAACATTACCTATGTTATTATTAAAATAAAATAGACGGAAAAACAACGGTTATGGGGGATATGTAGCCCAATATCTACGCTCGTTGGTAGTAGGCTAATAACTGTTAATGATTTTAAAGCTGTCATACACTAACTGTCCGCATTTTAACACGCACATTTTAGGAATTGTTTCGTTTGAAGTCCATAAATGCCCCATTTACAGGAGCCATACCCCCTAATCTCCGTGGAATTACTATGTACAGATCTTCTATGCACTTTAGCCCTTCCTTCAGGTAACATTTGCTTCCTCCGCTGAAGAAAAAAGGTTGAGAGGATCATGTATTAGTTCTTTGTACTGAGAACTGAAGCAGACAAACAAGAACAATAAGAACTTTTATATATAACGTACAGTCTACAACATATGCTAAACTTCTTCGGACTTGACATGGCCCGCTAGTTAGGGCACTCTACTCGCAGTCAGCAGTTCATGGATTCGAATCGCCGTCACCAAACATGCTCGCTTTTTCAGCCGTGGGGCGGTATAATGTGACGGTCAATCCCACTATTCATTGGTTAAAGAGTAGCTCAAAAGTTGGAAATGGATGGTGTTGACTAGCTGCCTTCTCTCTAGTCTATCAATTCTAAAGTAGAGATGGCTCTCGCAGCTAGTCCTCGTGTAGCTTTGCGCGAAATTAAAAAATAAATAAACAAATTATCGACTTCATCGAGTGAAGTGCGAAATAACACCAGTAACTTCTGTTTAGTGTTTGACAACCCAACAGAACAAGGGTGTGGAACAACTCAAGTGTGACTCTGCCATGTCAAGGCTGAAGAATGTATCCCAGGAACTTCTTCAGAGCACCAAAAAAGGTAAGCCTAGCAATAGTGGCCTCAGAAAAAAACAAAACACAAAAAAAAAACACAAAGTAATAGCCATAGTACCAACATGTTAATTAAACAATTCACAAAGACTTAAAACACAGAGAGAACAAAGAGCACTAACAAGAAGATCAACAACCCAAACCAACGTCGGACAGTATACTATACACAGATAAAGACTCAGAGAGCAGTGACAACAATATCTCAGATGATGAAAGCAACGCTTCTGAATCTATGCGTAATGAACAAAACAAAGAAACATGCAAGGAACCACGTAACACATCTCAACCATACACTAACATCATTGACACAAAAGAGAAGAACACAGAACATGAATTAACAGAAAACAAAAAAAAATCAAAAAAAGAAGAGCACCAAACAAACACAAGAAAAAAGACAAAAAATACATCAGCAACAGATTCTATTAACAAACCAAATTACACCATCATCACTGAAGGCATCCGAACACAATACAGAGAACCCCAATTCACGGCAGAGGTAAAAAGATGTAACCCACAGGCAAAACTTTTAGAAATAAAAAACTAGCCAAAGGTGGAGTCCTTGTAAGAGGTCAAGACCCTCAAGACCTCAACTCATTACTAAAAGAATGACCTCAAGACGCCTTTCAACCTGGAAGAATACTTATTCTTCTTACAGGAAGCGGCCCACAACAAAAGGCCCTTGTCATAAGAGGTATTCACAAGTCAACAGACCACAAAGAGGCATTCACAAGTCAACAGACCACAAAGAGGCATTCACAAGTCAACAGACCACAAAGAGGCATTCACAAGTCAACAGACCTCAAAGAGGCATTCGCAAGTTAACAGGCCTCAAAGAGGTATTCACAAGTCAACAGACCTCAAGAGGCATTCACATGTCAACAGACATCAAAGAGGTAGTCACAAGTCAGCAGACTTCAAAGAGGCATTCACAAGTCAT
>NW_013667359.1:187819-192582 GCF_000517525.1 Limulus polyphemus | reverse complement strand
ACAAGTCAACAGACCTCAAAGAAGCATTCACAAGTCAACAGACCTCAAAGAGGCATTCGCAAGTCAACAGACCTCAAAGAGGCATTCACAAGTCAACAGACCTCAAAGAGGCATTCACAAGTCAACAGACCTCAAAGAGGCATTCACAAGTCAACAGACTTCAAAGAGAAAATAATAGACTTGAAAATAAAGCACACAAAAATAGAAAGAATAATTTCTTCGAAAACCAACACACTCACAAATTTAATCAAAGTAACTACAGAAAGCACAGAAAATGTACAAAACGGATTAATGATGTGGTTTTCAAAAATACACATTGGAAGAAGCTTAAACCCCAACAGTTGTATTAACGCAGTGTTTAAACTGTCAAAGATATGGACATATGGCAGCTGCCTGCAAATCTATTACACAGTGTGTTGGATGCGGCGAAAACTATGGATCATCTGAATGCCCCATAACCCATGAAAAGGTTAAATGCTACAACTGTAACGAGGAACATACTGCCAATTATAAAGGATGCCAGAAATGTAAAAACATAGAACAAAGAATATGTAACATAAGAAACAATACAAACATGACAACAACAGAACAAAAACTAAAAACAAATCACACTATTCAACAAAAGACTCCACTACTACCCACCACACCAACACAAGAAGTCAACACAAATGCAACATAAAGAAGAACATACTCGGTGGTAACACAGCAAGAAACACAAAACGAACAAACACATCTACAAACCAGAGAAGAACACCAGCAACCAACAAACAAGCCTGGCAGACAAAGTAAAAACGCTAACAATGAAGGTAACAGAGAATTAGCAATAGCAATTGCAAACATAATAACAGACTTCTTTCGAGAATATAGTAAATCAAATATCAACACGGACATTATAACACTGGTTATCAATCTCGTCAAGTAACACCTACAACATCTAATACCACAGTAATACACAAAATTCTAACTAGCATCATACAACAATGAATACTCTCCCTGTATTACACATAACTATCCAAGGTGGCCATGTTTTCAAGCGGCATGAGATCGAACACGTTACCACGAACACATCAGCAGATATCATACTTATCACCAAAACAATGCTCTACAACTAACATTCCTTCAAAATGGCAGGATACCAAGTAAAAAGAATAGACACATCAAACAAGGAATCCTCAGAACGGGACATACTACTTCTATACAAACAACAATTATCTATAAACACAATACATTTAACGTCACAATAGCAGGTATATACTGCTCACCACAAAACAAACCAGATACTACACTACTAAACAACAGCAAATATATTATTATAGACGACTTCAATAGAAAAATACAATTTTCGGTTGGAGAACCACAAATGCTAATGGAATACATCTACTATTATTTCTGGAAGATTCACATGTTTACCTACTAAACGATACAACACATACCAGTGACACATATCACTCCAATGATATACTAGACCCGCGTATGTGTTCGCCAACATTAATAAGATTCAGATACCCACCTACTAAACGATACAACACATACCAGTGGCACGTATCACTCCAGTGATATACTAGACCAGTGTATGTGTTCACCAACATTAATAAGATTCAGATACCCACCTACTAAACGATACAACACCAACACATACCAGTGACACATATCACTCCAGTGATATGCTAGATCTGTGTATATGTTCACCAACATTAATAAGATTCAGATACCCAGCTACTAAACGATACAACACCAACACATACCAGTGACACATATCACTCCAGTGATATGCTAGACCTGTGTATGTTTTAACCAACATTAATAAACAACTTTCTAACATTCACAGCAGGACAAGATTCTGACAGAGACCATTTACCAACATGGAGTGTATTCGATCTCTCACCACACCAAAGCAAACAAAACATATAGAAAAATTAAGTACAGAAGAGCAAACTGGAAGAAATATGAGGAGATATTAACAGTACTTTTCCAACATGAACCCGTCACAACAGCCACTAGCAGTCTGGATATAGACAGGTGATGTTCAGTAATCTCGGAGAGCCTCATAAAAACAGCAGACAGATGTATACCAAAACTATCAATCAGTAATACTCAAACCAACTGGCAACCAAACACTGACATAATTAACGAAATAAAAGAACGAAGACGATTAAGAAGAGAATATATGACAACCGGTGACCTACAAACAAAAACGCAAATAAATACGCCCAGAAACACAATTAGAAACGACGTTAGCTACTAAAATCGCAAAAATAAACAAATAAACACAATAAACACAAATAAACTCAAAAACAGATTCCAAAGATTTCTGATCCTATATAAAAAAAGCTACAAAGTCAAAGAAAACAACTATCACCACCTACCCTACACTTAAACATAATAATATACTAGCATACACGAATAAACAGAAAGCACACGCCTTTAAAGAACAACTCCAAAAAACTCTCAAAATGCGAGGCGACTCAAACACGAACAACCACTTCATGAACATAGTAAATAATTGCATCACAACTAATCGTAGTATATACACACCACACTTCACTAAGGACACTCAACACGATATCATAACAACAGAAGCGGAACACGACTTCACAACAAAACAACTTATCAGATCCATCACAGTAGCAGAAGTACAAGAAAACAACAACAACAAAAACATTTGAAAAAAAAGCACCAGGACAAGACAAAACTTAAAACATATTACTCAAGAAAGGCCCTCTAAGTTTACCAGAACATCTCACATCTTTATACAACTTATCTCTAAAAACGGAATGCATACCAACAGCCTGGAAACAGTCAGAAAAAAAGGGAAGTCATCGAATAACCCTGAAAATTACAGGCCCATATGTCTAACAAATAATTTAGGAAAATTACTTGAAAAAATGATAAATAGTAGACTCATAAGTTACTTTGAAACTAAATTGATACTTCCGGCGGAAATACAAAATGGCTTCCGAAAAGCAAGACAAACAACAGATCATCTCACAAAATTAACGGAAGAAATAATACATGGCTTTAATAAAAAAGCAATGTACAGTCACATGCTTCCTAGATGTTGAAAAAGCATTCGATAAAGTATGGTACAAAGTACTTAGATACAAACTGTCCAAATATGGACTCCCCATAGATATTATTCGATGGGTTTCTAGCTTCCTGGACGATAGGAGCATTAGAGTGAATGTTGAGGGCACCTACTCCGAGTGCTGCACTCCTGAGGCGGGTGTCCCTCAAGAAGGAGTGATTAGCTCTACACTGTTTATCAGATATGTCAGCGACATGCCTCTCAAAAACCCAAACCACACTTTTTGCTCACAGTTCGCAGATGATGTTGTAATCTGGAAGAATGCCCAAAACCCAACAACAGCAA
Organism: Limulus polyphemus; assembly: GCF_000517525.1. Classification (NCBI taxonomy): domain Eukaryota; kingdom Metazoa; phylum Arthropoda; class Merostomata; order Xiphosura; family Limulidae; genus Limulus; species Limulus polyphemus. The sequence continues at coordinate 189,212 of NW_013667359.1, read as the reverse complement.
CAATATACAACCACTATTAAACTAAATAGAATTGTACTGCAGTAAGTGTAGAATTAAAATTAATGCGCACAAAACACAAGTCATATTATTTACAAAATCATACAAAACAAGCAAATTAATACCAGTTATATCTAGACGAGACTCTCCTACAGGTAGCAACGTCAGCAAAATTCTTAGGGATTACATTTGACTCAAAATTAAACTGGATACCACACATTAATAACATAAAAAACAGAATTTAGAAAAGAGCAAGTTACCTTAGGAGTCTGACAGGCAACAAACAAGGAGCTTCACCAAAAAACGGATTACAAATTTATAGAACATACATAGGATTAGTAGAATATGCCTGTATAACATGGATAAATGTATCAAAAACACACATCAACAAACTACAGCAAATACAAAACTATATCTTAACGAAAGCATACAGAGTCCCACGATATCAACAAACTCGATATTTCCACACAACTACTCAAACATTTTAACTCTATCAGTCAGACTCGTGCCTAACACACTTCAATATTATCAGAAAAATATTAATAAAAATGAACTGATGAGCAAACTAGAGAGTTACATAATACATGATGAACCAAGCCCTAAGTACCTCTCTCCCCTAAACATCATAAATATGAAACTTACAGAGCAAACAATGCTAGGCTATCTGAATCCTAGACACAAACGTAGCTCTTTTTTAAAAGGGATTTGTAAGTAAAAATAGGATTGTATGTGTGTGTGTGTGTGTGTATGACTGCTACATGGAACTGTATTGTGAACTCGGACTAATAGTGCGACCATACACAAGTGTGAAGCTAGCAAAATTATACAAGTTAACATTACCCCATGAATTGGACGTGGCACGAAAGGGGTATGTTAATTAAAAATGCGGATAACTGACAAAATTTAGCATACTGTGAGTAATACAACAACAACGTAACAAGGGTTATTACCTAAAATTCAGTAATAGTGCAAACAAAATAACAATTCCATAGAGGGGGGAGAGGTCTATGCTGATCCTGACCCTTCCTGGTCCAAAACACGGACCGAATCCCGATGAAGAAGAAAACAACCGAATCCTTATGAAGAAGAAAACAACCGAATCCTGATGAAGAAGAAAACAAACGAATCCTGATGAAGAAGGAAACAACCGAAGCCTGATGCGGAAGAAAACAACCGAATCCTTATGAAGAATAAAACAACCGAATCCTGATGAAGAAGAAAACAAACGAATCCTGATGAAGAAGGAAACAACCGAAGCCTGATGCGGAAGAAAACAACCGAATCCTTATGAAGAATAAAACAACCGAATCCTGATGAAGAAGAAAACAAACGAATCCTGATGAAGAAGGAAACAACCGAAGCCTGATGCGGAAGAAAACAACCGAATCCTTATGAA